>NC_079216.1:63709215-63827885 GCF_029633865.1 Lampris incognitus
GTCAAGGCCTGACGGGATTGTCAGTCGGGGAAATTATGAAATGAACGACAATCACGCGACATTAGCTTCGCCTTAACCAGCGGACCAGCTCCGGCAGGATCCAGTCGTCCTCTGACATTGCCTGATGTACCATCAAAAATAGCCGCCCAATATGGCCGCAGGGGCATATTCGAGGGCTAATATGTCTCGGACAGTTATTCCATCCCATGAAATGCATGTGATTTGCCTTAGCTCGCTGCCATTAGGTAGATAAGTACATCTTTTCAATTTCCCCAAGCTCACAGGACGACTCTTTATGTCCAGGATGGATCACACCAGCGGTGAGCGAGCCGAGGACCCGATAGTCCTCAACTATCCCCCATAATTACCGTGACAGACTCACTTAAGCTCCTCGTCCATCTAGCAGCATTACTGACATGGGTGGATCTCAGGACTCCTATTGTGCAAGAGGGGAGGGAGTCAGGCACCACCTGCAGAAGTGCAGCAGAGATGTTGCACCGTAAACAGACTGGACCTCCATTGACGGGCGTCGGAGGTACCCCCACCCCCCACCCCCAACCCCAAACCCCCAGGATATGCTCAAAGAAGAAGAAGAATTAGATATCAACTCTTCATGTGCACGAAAGAGAGGCAAACATTCTGACGTCTTTTTTTTTTCATCGACTCCCTGCACAAAAACTGATCTCGGAGGCACAGGTAAAGGGTAAATTACAAGTCAACGCGTATCAAGCCTGCAAAAATAAGCCTTAATCATGTTCTGGCAAAACCCTAAATTATTCCGCTTTAAAAAAAAATTATTTTTTTTTAAAATCCCACCGAGCCGGAGGCCCCACGCCTTTTTGTTTTGCACATCTCAATACTTCTCTCCGTAACCCTCGTTTCATTTGTGATTTGTGAGAAAAAAATAAATAGATAATAATTAAAAGCGGGAGTCCTCTGCAGCCCATAAATCACTGGTGGGTGTTCCAGCTGAGGTAGCTCAATAAGCCTTCCCTTAAACATTGGCCCATGGTAATGGGAATATCTGAGGGTCAATCGGGGTTAGGCGGTCTTCCTCAACAGGAAATGAGCTTTTGGTGAGCTGTGTTCCCAAGGTAATGAGCAATGTGTGTATGTGTGTTTAATCTTGACTAATATTGTTATAAAAACTGGCTAAATTATTAAAAACAAACAAATGGCAACATTGTACAGACCACCAATGTCATTGGATTTTGTTGCCTCACCTCACAACTTCCAACTGTACAGACGAGCTATACGCTAAAGCACTGCAACCGGGTTATACTTGGAGAGCAGCAGCACATGGTGGCTCACCTTTGCTAAGCAAACGTTGCTCTCAATGTGCGGCAAGCCCTTGTGGGGGGTTGGGACGGGCAAGGTCTCAAAAGAGCCGAGACATAACCTCTGTATTTTAGGGTCAAAGGTCATTGTTACGCTTGCAAACTCCTGCATTAGCAGCGGGCTTCCTAATTGTGCTCCAGTGTGCCTAACTCTTTATCTGCTTTCATCCTTTGCACACTTTTATTCATTTCCGTCCTCAAAGCAGGGCAGGGAAATTTGTGTTCCTTTTTTATAATGTGAGGTCTTTTTTGTGTGTGTGTGTGTGTGCGTGTGCCATCAAATGCATGTAAGGTAGCAGTCATAAGGTGCATGAATATCAAGTCCGAGGAGGTAAATGAGGGCTGCACATTGTGCGACCACGTGCATCTGGCGTGATTGGGCAATGTGGGGATAAATTGTCTTCAGCCGAGACATTTTGCTACTCAGCAAAATCTAAAATTGAATAGTGGAGCCCCGCGCACAATTACCATGATAAAGGTGAGCATAAAGTGAAAGAAAGGTAGAATAAATGGTGAAATTAGGAGCCCCTGCTTGCACGGCGTAACACCACCTTTGCATGTGCGCTGAAGAGACTTGGGAGATAAAAACAAAAATCAAAAAAAAAAAAAAAAAGCAAATGCATCTGTTCTATAAAGACAGTGTAAATACTTTATTCATATGATGTTAATTTCACCCTGCCATTTTGATCACGTCATTCTCTCTGGAAAATTGCAATTAAGTTTGGAGAGATAAAACATGCCAACTGCTCTGCATTTCAAGGCTTGATTGGCCTATCAGCTAGTCGGTATGCTGCCATGGTTTTCATCACTGTTAATTGATCCTTTCTTTAATTAATCTGGAAAGGAAAGCCCATATCTCTATCCTGTTTGATCGTCTCCTCTGTCTGTCATAACACAATAAAGGCCCTATCCCACTGCTACTAACTCTGTCTTAGCCTCTCGCGCTGGCTCCCTGCCAAATGGACTATTTATGGTGCACCTAAAGGCAAGCCTGCTGTACGGAGTTCAATGGGTGGGTTCATTAACAGTGCTTTAGCGGGGCTACTTTTAATTTGCATGCAGTAGCACAGTGCTTTTAATAGGAATGAGAAGGTGAGTGGTAGGCTAAGCCCCTGTCTAACCCGTGGCTGGTCTAAGTATCGGTCTGCAAGCTGCCACCAACCACCACTGCCCCAATCAACACTTCGGTCCAACAACCGTCTTCTGCATCTGCTGTTTTGTCACATTTTGTCCCTTTGCTGGCACTCGTCACGCAGTGAAAGCATCCAATCCTCACGGCTTCCTGCGGATAGTTTGTTGCTGAAGTTTATATGAAAATAATTACTCTTTTCATCACGGGCCAAATAGGGTTTCGCTGGATGAAAGCCAGATTCTGACAATCCCAATACGTAAAGATGGCCGTTGCGGCCGGTGGAAACGTGGAGCCATTTCACAAGCCTCTGAGCAGATTGGGTGTGGTCCTCGGGCATGAGCATACCTGAACTGTTTTAAATTACTTTTCCTCCGCCGGAAAAAGCCTCCTGCCCTCTCTTTTGAGCGTTTCAACAGTGGGTTTGTGGTTCTGACAGATCTACCTGCTGTAATGGTTGCCCGTAGGAGGTGTGAAACAAGGTCTCAACACTTGGCTTTTTTTTTTTTGTGCTACGAACGTGTGGATCTTTTGTGCTCTCGGTTAAAGTTGCAATTGGACCATAAAGCATTTCCCCCCCACCCCCCCAACAGACTGTAAAGAAATGGATGGGAGGCAGCTGAGAAATGAACATGTGAGTATCTGTTTCTGTCTAATTAAATCCACAGAACAGCCTCGAGCCTTCCCCTGCCAAGTGCTGTGTCCACACCGCCCCGGCTCCATCCCACGGTAGCACACTGCCACCTATAGTCCAAACACTTGCACACCCCAAAACCTTTGCCTGTCTCCTTTCTGAATATTGAGAAGACAAGCTAGGTGGTAACAACAGACAACAGATGATGATGATGATGATGATGATTGATGATGATGATGATGATGATGAAATCAGTCATCTGCTGGGGATAAAACACCCTTTTAAGATCACATATCTCTTTTGATGGTTGGTTTTATTACTATTTGTACGATACACAGGCCACTTCCAACGAAACAAGTCCGAAGAGAGAAGAAACGCAGCCCCCAGCTCTTATGTGTTATCATCGGGAAATGTGTTTTCTTAGTGTGGTGTTCTGCAATGGGCCATTCGCCGTCGCTGCTCTTGAGAACAAAGCAAAAGAAGAAGTGACAGCTGGAGGAGCAATTTTTGTCCATCAAGGGCTATTGAGAGTTCAATTATTTATCTTGTGAAGTGTTCCAAGGATGTGGTCAGCTCATCAGGGTCATAATGCATGGAGCGAGAGGACATGTGCACGGCGTATCGAGAGAAGGATGTTGTTGCACGCTGAAAGAAGAAAAAAAAAAGAGAAAAGGAGGCAGCTAAAGCTTGTTTCCAGATACCAATCCTCCCACGGCCTCTCTTGTAGTGTGTGAGGAAGTCTTTGAGAAGCAGCCGGACATGCCACTATTGTCGAGGATGGACAGGGAAGAATACTTCTATTTTGTCTCTGTACCCAAATGTATCTCTTGACATGTTGAAAAAGTGTGTCAGGGTTTGCAGAATTCAAGGCAGGGCGTCTTCCTGCATGCTCAGTAACCCAGGTAGGAACATGAAAGACGGCTGAATCGGTTCCTCCGGATACGATGTTTACTGACAGCCGCTCATCTGAGTGACCTCTTCAGTCGTATGGATGAGTGATGAAACAAAGGCAGGATACACACGGATTCATTCCTCTGTGCCATAGTGTGCTCTGAAGAATGACACCCCCCCCACACACACACACCCCCCACAAAAAATAAAATAACATAAAATGAAGCCGGTGAGCAATCCGGCACTTGTAGAGCCAGTTCACGGTTGCGCTGGTCATTCGGACACTTTACATCAAGGGGGCCAAAAGCTGTAAAATACCATTACGTATACATGATCCGCTGTACTAACTGCCCCGAGTTGCCCGGGTAGCAACGCTGTCGATAGTTTTTAATGCTGTCCGCTATAGATGTATAAGACTTATTTAGGAATGCTAAAACACAACCAGCAAACCCTTCCTCCACGCTAACATGCTTTTGAATTGAGGAGGTCCCCATGCAGACAATGAGATCCCCTGAATTACGAGTCTCCGCAACAACAGCACGTGATGCTGAATCCATCACTAGTTTAGTGGCAAAATGGATCCCTTTCAGAGCTTCTGCTAAAGTCCATCCATTTCTCTCGGTCAAATGGACTCCGGAGAAGTGACTGATCTTATGCTGAACTCAATAATCCATAGTCGGGCCCAGCTTAAGTCCTGGAGCTGCACTGTGGGTATGTTAACAACATTAAATCACCTCAAATGTCTACATGATTCAATCTTTTCCACAGTGGACGACAAGTGAATTGGATTTCCCCAAAGTGGCTGTCCATTTCCTGTCTGTGTGTGACGAGCAGCTCGCTTGCTGGGGGAATTCAGACCCGCTCATACACACTCGGTCGCTGTATTATATTTAGCACCGAGCGTGTTCACACATCTTTCAACCAAAGAGTCAGAAGTGACTCGCTGTTACACGAGAATGGAAAAGAAAAAGAAAATAAGAACAAGACTCAAATTTAAGAATTTCTGGTGTTGCTACGAGAGCTGCATTGCTGTTATTTTTTCCCCGTTTCTCTGGTGCTAAACGTCTTCTGATGAGGGGCTTTCTGCTTTCTTTTGCACGCTCATATGTGCATGAAGCGTTCTCTCTCACTGTGCAGGGATATCTTCCTTTTGTCTAAACAGGCAGGCGTGATGCGGTCCCAGAATGTGTGCAGTTTAGCAAGACGAGGGCCCGGCCTTGTGCAGCCCTGTCACTGGCATTATATAGCACAGCGGCTCTTAGTGGCCATGACTCCGTGACCTGCTTTTCCCACACTTGTGCAGCGACTCCAGCGTGAATAGCTGCTGGCGCCTCTTCCCAGCCTGTCTCCTAGATCCTTGATTATGCTATTATACCGCGTACCACGCCTGTGTGTGTGTTTGTGCGCAGTCTGACAATGCCCCCCCAGGTCAGGTGTAAGAATAACAATCGGCGTCCCCTTCCATGTTCCTCAAAGACCACGTCTCACCACGACTCCCCCGAGCTCACGCTCGACGAGAATTAGGAAAAGTCGAGAAAATGAAGACGCGAGACGGAAAGGGCGTTTGCCCCTGTCGTGCGGCCGACGGTAAACGGGCACCTGCCCCTGTCGTCTGGCACCGGTGAAAAAGTTGACCTATCCGCTGCGTCTTCCTCTCTCGACAGCATCTTTTTGGAGAAACGGGGAAAAACAGTGCACCCAAAAAATAAAATTAAAGAGACGACGCGAAAAACTGAAACAGCAGCTAGTGGCACTGAAGATTTTGGAAACCTTTGCAAAATCGCATTAACACCCCCCCCCCTTCTGTGCTTTCTTGTGTAATAACAGTGATCATTTTGATGATGATAATTCCACTGCTGGTCCCTAAAGCGTAAGGAGCATAATCATTTGTTGGTTTAAAAGAAGAAGAAGAAGAAGAAGAAAGAGAGAAAGAAAAACTTCCCCCGTGCCTGCAGCTGTAGATGTGGCGTGAGACAGGCGATGTGCATGTAGGCTGGGGAACGCTGATTCCCTTTGACGGACTGGGCCTGTTTGCTACCTGCCTAATCCCCAGCATTTTAAAAACCGTGTTTGGAATAAACTGACTGGAGGGGACTAGAGCCTCTCAGAGCCGTGGAAATGGAGAGCTCTTTAGGTTTGATTGGCAGACCCCGTCTGCAAGTCTTTTCTAGTGCGAGGCACCTGTCTCGGCCCTGGTGGAAATCCCTGTTCCACAGCCGAGAGACGCTAAAGCATTGTTTAATCCACCACCCCCCCTCCCCCATCCCCATCCCCATCCCTATCCCACCAACCACCACCACAAAACAACAACAATAACAAACAAAAAAAACACAATTAACGTTAAGCGTTTGGTGGGGGGGGGATTATTTAGCGGGGCCCGTCCTCTGCAGGCAGCAGACGCCGCCTGGTCCTGAGAGACGAGCACGTCCATCATCTTGTGATGGCCAAGCAATCCAATTAAAACAGGGATCTTTCAGGCGGTCAGCGCTGCCGATGGCGTTCAGCGTCCGACAATGACATTCCTTTGGTTTTTCATTTGGACCCATTGTGTTGCCAAGACAAAAGAGCGCTTTTCTGAACCAAAGCTAAAAGAGATGCAAAGCTTGAAAGGCCGTCAGTGGCTCGCGTAAGGAAAAAAAGAACAACCCCTTAGATCGACCTTAACATATCTGATTATGTTTGTTTATTCATGAGTTATGGTGGGAGTCGGGTGGGGGGGGGGCAGTTTTTCAGCTTCACAGACAGGAGAGTGTAAGTGTGTAGGTACCAAGGGTAGTGACTGTTCTGGTCCGAGCACCGGGATCGTTAATAAGACAAGCAGAGGTGCAGACTCTGGCGCTACGTGGGCTTCGCCACAGACCCTCTAGGCCGTGGTTGGAAGGAAGGCTGTGACTCAAAGAAGAGGATTTCACTTTTTTCAGGCAGCGAACCAAACGCGAGGCGGGGGCCCGGGGTCCCCCGGGTCAGCTAGCAGGTGGGAATGAGACTGAGCAGAGAGGAAAAACAGGACGGCAGAGTGGGGACGCCACATCTGGGCTGAATTAGGGAAGGCAATACGACGGGGCCAGAAAAAAAAAAGGGTTTGAGGATCTGGGAGGCAGATCTCCTTTCCTAAGGAACAGCAGGTTAGTGTGTCAGTGGGGGTGGGGGGGGGTTGGGGAAGGGGGGGGGCAGATGAGAGTGATTAGAGGTGCCCTTTGAGGAGCAGGTGCCTCTTCTACCTCTTGCTACTCGGCGCTGAATGGACGACCCATTAATCTTACATCGGCACAAGGCGTTTAAGCGGGCGGTGTTTTACGGCCTCGTCAGTTTCCGCGTCGAATATGTATATCACTTCAAATACCGGGTTTTAACGTATACTAGTGTCCGGTGCCGCGCGTCCCCGTCAACAAGCCCTAAAACTGAAAATGAATTCCATTAGTGTGCCTCCATAGAAGAGAGAAAAACAGTCGAGGGCCTCGTTTAATCACTGTAAGTGGATTACCTCACCTAACATTACCTCATGGTCGGTTTGTGAACACATTATTTGAGAATATTACAATATAAATTCCCACCGCCAGCTGATTTAACATCCACTGACTACTGGCTGCCAACTATTAAAAAGGAGATACAGCCAAATGGGAGGATCCTAAGCCAAACTAGCGGCAGCGTCTAGTTCACAGGTTCATAATTCCCCCCCCCACGGCGGTGTTACAGTCCCCCCCCCCTGCTCGCCATACCCGGGGACGGACGGCTTTGAGAATCGATTCAGCGCTACATTAAGTAATCAAGCACACATTTACTCCAACTGTTTTGGGAGAAACGGGAGCATATCAAACAGGCATTAATGTCACTACTTGTGAAAGCGGAATAGTTTGGGGGCCATGTGAGCGCTTGTCAGACTTGGTCCACCCCATGTAAAGATGCTGCTGGCGGTTGGGCAGCAAGGAAGAGGAAGCTCTGGTTCTCACCCGGGTTATCCGGCATTTCCTCACCATGGTTACTGCCCTGCTCAAAACTACTGAGCTGAATGGGGAGAGCAGCCGTGAACAGTCGTCTGCTAGAGGTGGAGCAGTTTGTCCAGCTAAAAGGCACTGATGTGGTACTACCTACTGATGTAGTACTATCTACTGATGTGGTACTATCTATCCCCTGTTAAGGTATTAATGTGGTACTATCTACTGATGTGGTACTATCTACTGATGTGGTACTATCTATCCTCCGTTAAGGTATTAATGTGGTACTATCTACTGATGTGGTACTATCTATCCTCCGTTAAGGTATTAATGTGGTACTATCTACTGATGTGGTACTATCTACTGATGTGGTACTACCTACTGATGTGGTACTATCTATCCCCTGTTCAGGTATTCATGTGGTACTACCTACTGATGTGGTACTACCTACTGATGTGATACTATCTACTGATGTGGTACTATCTATCCCCCGTTAAGGTATCAATGTGGTACTACCTACTGATGTGTACTACCTACTGATGTAGTACTACCTACTGATGTGGTACTATCTACTGATGTGGTACTATCTACTGATGTAGTACTATCTACTGATGTAGTACTATCTATCCCCCGTTAAGGTATCAATGTGGTACTATCTACTGATGTGGTACTACCTACTGATGTGGTACTATCTACTGATGTGGTACTATCTATCCCCCGTTAAGGTATCAATGTGGTACTACCTACTGATGTGGTACTACCTACTGATGTGGTACTATCTACTGATGTGGTACTATCTATCCCCCATTAAGGTATCAATGTGGTACTACCTACTGATGTGGTACTACCTACTGATGTAGTACTACCTACTGATGTGGTACTATCTACTGATGTGGTACTATCTACTGATGTAGTACTATCTACTGATGTAGTACTATCTATCCCCCGTTAAGGTATCAATGTGGTACTACCTACTGATGTGGTACTACCTACTGATGTGGTACTATCTACTGATGTGGTACTACCTACTGATGTGGTACTATCTACTGATGTGGTACTACCTACTGATGTGGTACTACCTACTGATGTGGTACTATCTATCCCCCGTTAAGGTATTAATGTGGTACTATCTACTGATGTGGTACTATCTATCCCCCGTTAAGGTATTAATGTGGTACTACCTACTGATGTGGTACTACCTACTGATGTGGTACCACCTACTGATGTGGTACTACCTACTGATGTAGTACTATCTATCCCCCGTTAAGGTATCAATGTGGTACTACCTACTGATGTGGTACTATCTACTGATGTAGTACTATCTATCCCCCGTTAAGGTATCAATGTGGTACTATCTAGTGATGTGGTACTATCTACTCATGTGGCACTATCTATCCCCCGTTAAGGTATTAATGTGGTACTATCTACTGATGTGGTACTATCTATCCCCCGTTAAGGTATTAATGTGGTACTACCTACTGATGTAGTACTATCTATCACACGTTAAGGTATTAATGTGGTACTATCTACCCCCATTAAGGTTTTAATGTGGTACTATCTACTGATGTGGTACTTTCTATTGATGTGGTACTATCTATCCCCCGTTAAAGTATCAATGTGGTACTATCTATCCGCCATTAAGGTATTAATGTGGTACTACCTACTGATGTGGTACTATCTATCCCCCGTTAAGGTATTAATGTGGTACTACCTACTGATGTAGTACTATCTATCACACGTTAAGGTATTAATGTGGTACTATCTACTGATGTGGTACTATCTATCCCCCGTTAAGGTACTAATGTGGTACTACCTACTGATGTAGTACTATCTATCACACGTTAAGGTATTAATGTGGTACTATCTACTGATGTGGTACTATCTATTGCCCGTTAAGGTATTAATGTGGTACTATCTACTGATGTAGTACTATCTATCGCCCGTTAAGGTATTAATGTGGTACTATCTACTGATGTGGTACTATCTATCACACGTTAAGGTATTAATGTGGTACTATCTACTGATGTGGTACTATCTACCCCCCGTTAAGGTATTAATGTGGTACTACCTACTGATGTGGTACTACCTATCCCCCGTTAAGGTATTAATGTGGTACTATCTACTGATGTGGTACTATCTATTGCCCATTAAGGTATTAATGTGGTACTATCTACTGATGTGGTACTATCTATCCCCTGTTAAGGTATTAATGTGGTACTATCTACCGATGTGGTACTATCGTACGTTAAGGTATTAATGTGGTACTATCTACTGATGTGGTACTATCTATTGCCCGTTAAGGTATTAATGTGGTACTATCTACTGATGTGGTACTATCTATCCCCCGTTAAGGTATTAATGTGGTACTATCTACTGATGTGGTACTATCTATTGCCCGTTAAGGTATTAATGTGGTACTATCTACTGATGTGGTACTATCTATCCCCCGTTAAGGTATTAATGTGGTACTATCTACTGATGTGGTACTATC
Source organism: Lampris incognitus (assembly GCF_029633865.1). Classification (NCBI taxonomy): domain Eukaryota; kingdom Metazoa; phylum Chordata; class Actinopteri; order Lampriformes; family Lampridae; genus Lampris; species Lampris incognitus. Next base: position 63,719,633 of record NC_079216.1, read on the forward strand.
TACTGATGTGGTACTATCTATCCCCCGTTAAGGTATTAATGTGGTACTATCTACTGATGTGGTACTATCTACTGATGTGGTACTATCTATCCCCCATTAAGGTATTAATGTGGTACTATCTACTGATGTGGTACTATCTATTGCCCGTTAAGGTATTAATGTGGTACTATCTACTGATGTGGTACTATCTATCCCCCGTTAAGGTATTAATGTGGTACTATCTACTAATGTGGTACTATCTATCCCCCGTTAAGGTATCAATGTGGTACTATCCATCCGCCATTAAGGTATTAATGTGGTACTAACTACTGATGTGGTACTATCTACTGATGTAGTACTATCTATCGCCCGTTAAGGTATTAATGTGGTACTATCTACTGATGTGGTATTATCTATCGCCCGTTAAGGTATTAATGTGGTACTATCTACTGATGTAGTACTATCTATCGCCCGTTAAGGTATTAATGTGGTACTATCTATCACACGTTAAGGTATTAATGTGGTACTATCTACTTATGTGGTACTATCTATCAAACGTAAAGGTATTAATGCGGTACTATCTACTGATGTGGTATTATCTATCCCCCGTTGAGGTATTAATGTGGTACTATCTACTGATGTAGTACTATCTATCCCCCGTTGAGGTATTAATGTGGTACTATCTACTGATGTAGTACTATTTATCGCCCGTTAAGGTATTAATGTGGTACTATCTACTGATGTAGTACTATCTATCACATGTTAAGGTATTAATGTGGTACTATCTACTGATGTGGTACTATCTATCCCCCGTTAAGGTATCAATGTGGTACTATCTACTGATGTAGTACTATCTATCCCCCGTTAAGGTATTAATGTGGTACTATCTACTGATGTGGTACTATCTGCCCCCCGTTAAGGTATTAATGTGGTACTAACTACTGATGTGGTACTATCTATCGCCCGTTAGGGAGAAGCAATTCGAGCGTTGTTGTGTTATTTAATACAGTCATTGTACTACTGAGATGCTGATATTGCTGGTTGCACCGAGTACTAGATTATTTGACTTCCGTAGTTTGACAAGTAGTATGCTATGCGGTGCCCCCCCCCCTTGTAAGTTTTAGATGCTATTTTCAAGCATAAGCAGTTCTTTCTCCAACCTGTTAGTCACCTGAAGTGCTCTAAAAGGACCGGTGGGGTCTGTGGACAGCTGTGAGCCAACTTACACTAGCTGCAGACAAGGACATGGAAAGGAAACCCACGCCATAGACGGTCTAGTTTGAGCTTTACATAGACTTGTGTCAAGTTCATGGAGCGAGCTTTTTTCTTTGTCTTTTTCAGTGTAAAAGAGCACAAAGGACTCAAGACTGAATTGTGAGGGTAGCCTCGCTGCACATGATTACCAAAATATGTAAAACATTTGAGACTTCCCATTTTAACTGACCAACAGAGGACTCGATACAAAGTGACAGCCGGAAGTGAGAGCCAATTAAGTTATAATGAACTCATTTTGAAGGTATAAAATGATTGCACGATTTGCAAACATTAGAATAAATTGCCGTATGTATCATATATACACAGTAACTGTATGTATGCATAAATTGCTCGTGTATTGAGAGGTTTTTATTTTCTATTCTGTAACTGTTAATATGCAGAAACCTACCATACACATGATTAAAAAGTTGCATCACCGGCTAATATCTCCTTTACAATTTAGATTACCCAGCATGACAATGTTCCCTTAAAAATGTCCACCATGAACTGATTACCAATGTTTCGGGGGGCGGCGGGGGGGGGGAGGGGGGAGGAGGGATAGAGCGTACTGTTAGAAACTAGCCTTGATTCTTTAAACTTGCGCAAAACTTTCGACCAAAGTGAACGGTGAGTCTCACTCTTCCAAGTCGGTTTGGGACAGCTCGGTGATGATTTACAAATAACAATAAATGGGGGGGGGGGGGATGAACAAATCAATAAATCAGTAGATCTCTGGATATTTGTGCAGCAACCTTATTTCTTTATTTACCCGGGTGTTTTATTTGTTTTTAGCTCTCCAAGGCAGGAGCAGGAATCCCAAATTATCCAGGGGGTTAGAGGGTGCAGTGCCCCCAAGCCCCTAGCCCCATAGCGGAGGTAACGTATTCAATGGCCTGGGGCGAGTGAAGGAGAGGAGCGGCCCTGCTGCATACTGATGGCAGGGAGAGGAGCCAGTAATTGGAGCTGCAGAGGAGAGGGGAGAGGAGGGCAAAGCACTGGGAGATGATGGCTTTGTTTTCTCTCTGCCTGCCTGTACCGCTCAAACTCCTCCCCCCACCACTTCTCCCTCCCTCACGCTCACTTAGCGGAGATATGGAGGAATTGAATAGAGATACTTGCTAATTGGTCTCTTGCTGCTTGCTTTAAGATCCATAGACATTTTTATGTGCCTATTGAAACTAATAAACTATGTGCATGTGTGGTAATTGAAGGATTACACTGAAGGACCGTATGCTTCTAACGGCTGCGTGGCGCAGTGGAAGGTGTGAAGGGACGGGGGGTTTTGAAATTATGAATTGCTGCAGTTTTTAAAGAAGCTTTTCTGCATAAGACTGAATGAGGGGAAATGAAGCCTTTCACTAAAGTAAATGAGATAACCGACACTATTTATAGTTTCATATCAAAGCTTGGCTATCGAGCATTTTCTGCTTTATTTCAATCCCCTACAGTGAAAGAAGCTGCTCTTTACATCCATGAAAGGCAATTTAAAGCCCGGCGCTGCCTGAAAGGATGGAAATCGGTAAATAGCGTTTTAATCAGACCCCATCTCAGTTAATTAAGAAAATTACTTTGACAAACCGCCTGCGTCTGAAGCTGGTATCAGAGCTCAAGCCAACACGAGGCCCCATTCCTTATGGCGGCGCTCCCTCGTGTGGGTAGGGAATGCTCACTGTGCCGCTCCGGTATACTGTGCAGTCCATCTCTACCAAATCAGCCTGCCAGCAAATCTGTAACACACTACTGGAGTCCACACACTGGGCCTGAAGAGGTCCATTCTGAGATCTGCACATTATCACCGCAGTCTCCTCTGTTGACACAGATAAGTGATGGGAAATGTAGTGGCAAATGGCCTTAAAGGATCGCAGGAAGGAGGTTGTGGCGGCATGTCGGTGTCACCGCTGTCGGGCAGTGTGCCCCTAAACAGGTTGGAGCCGAGGCTCCCAGGTCACTGGAAGGACGTGAGCAACCGGAGCTTTCATTTCTCGTCAAAGGGGAGCGGGGGGAGAGGCTTTCCGAGGCATCAGTCGCCGACTAATTGGGCCCCGGTGGGTGACACGGCGGCGGCGTAAATAAAACAAACGCACATCTTTGCCACTGGACTCTTTAAACCTTCATCACAGAACAAGCGGCTCCGATGAAACACCCCATCTAATTACTCTGGTACAGGGCTGTTTTCTTTTCTGCCTTACTGTAATTGATCCTCTTTCTTTTCTTTCCTTTTTTTTTTTCTTTTTTCCCCGACGCGCATTTATGTTTTTTTTAATCAGAAATGAGAGCACGCGTTGCCTGAGAACTCGGAAGACCTCGTAGGAAGCGGCGTAATTAGCCGCTCCGGTTAATGGGCCTAACGGTGTTTCCGTGGTACGCGGTTCTCTGGTGTCATAATCCGACGGAGCTCGGAGGAGGAGGAGGCCGTGGAGCTCGGAGGAGGAGGAGGAGGAGGAGGCCGTGCTCTTGAGGTTTCGCAAACGTACAGCGGCGAAAACGGCACAGGCCCGCTCATCGGAGAGCGCGAGCCTTTCGGCGATCCCGGAAGCACAACTGTTGAGACGGTCAAGCGTCCCGCGTGTGATCCGGTTCAAAGCAGGAGTGCAAGTGCTTGTACTTAGATGGCAGTAATCTGCCCCCCCCCCCCCGAACACGTCCGTGTGTATGTGCACACACACTATATTAGTGTCCCATACAAAAACGTATGTATGTTACCTGCTAACTTGGGTAAACGTACAGCTTGTTGCCCCGGGCCTTGATTGAATAGACTCTCCCGTGCCCTCCGGATTCACACCAGATCGCCTTGCGTTGCATTGTCCTATCCCTCATTCCACCGGGTCTGCCGGAGATTTGACTTTGTTATTCCAGCTACGGCATCTTCCCAGGGACCACACATCCATATTCATCCACAACCTATAGAATGTGTCAAATAGAGGTGTCCTAATTGTGTCCTTGATGAATGGCTATTAATATTGAACACTCTCACAGTCACCCATGTGCCAGCACGGAGAGAACGTGTGCCCCCCCCCACCCTCCACCCCCCTTTCAGTGAGACAAAAAGAAGATCTGTTCATATCTCTAATGATACCTGATTCCCCAGGGCTGAGCGGCGAGACCGGCGGTGGCTTTCGCAGATTCATCAAACCAAATACGGCGCGCTTTCCTCTGGAGGCTGAGAGTCACATTGCGTTATATCACCGTTAATTAGAATGAAATATGCAGTTCGCTTATTCTTTGTGTCGTCGCCCGACTAGTGCGCTCGCAACGCTAAGTATAGAGCATTGATGTAATACCCGGTGTTAACAAAACACTGCATTTCCTCACATCCATTTGTGTGTGTGTGTGTGTGTGTGTGTGTGTGTGTGTGTATTTGATTCTTAAAAAGCTTGCTTACTTTTAAGAGAAACAAAATAAGTCTCCAAGTGTCCCGAGAGACTCCCGGATGACAGCGCGCCAGCGATGGCTGCGAATGCAAAGCGTTCCCGGGAAGCGCTTTGAGCGCTCTCGCTGTCCCGCGTCAGCGGTACCGTCGTGATGTTAGCGGCGGCTGGCCTGATTGGCCGGGTGGCCTGATTGGCCGGGTGGCCCGAGGTGTCTGTTCTCGTTTGACACCGTTTCTGAGGCGGGCAGTGGCTGTCCTGTGGCCCGTGTCAGTACCCCGGGAACCCCTGATCCGAGAGCGGCGACTTGTCAGGCCTGCACCTGTAACGCCGAGACCTTGTGGCCTCGCGTCGTGGAGGCGAGGCCACGCTCAGACATGCTTTGCATTTCGCCGGCACTGGCGGCCGAGGCAATGCTCCAGAGATTGGCCGTGATCCCAGCTGTTGGCTTCATTTTAATGCACTCTGAATAATATTAAAGAAGAATCAGTTGAATTTATTAATGCAGCTTGCCCCTTAGAGAGATGCTTTTAAAGGCCAATGATTTAATTTCAGCTCTTAAAGGCCATCCTCTTTTCTTGATGCTGTAAAGAATTATGGCTTTTGCCATGTCTTAACACCAGCGAGAACTGCGGGGCCAGCGGATGAATTATTAGTAAACCGGGTCTCTTGAAAACAGCATCCATTAGCAGTCATTTCTCTTTGTTGTTATCTCAGTCATATTTTCACCCCTAATCCCGGGCACAACATCAATCCTGCTTATTATGCTTTATGCTTTCTGATGTGAGCCTTGTCTAAAGCAATGCTGCAACCGGCATGTGAAAGCTTAACAAAAAAAAAAAAGATAAGTGGGGGGGAAAAAATAGCTGCCTACAGCATCTTTCCAAAAGCTTCCCGTACAGTCTCCTCAGGTAGGTGTACTTATGCAGACGGAGCAATCGGTATCAGTAGCAAACACGACCTGGCATGTCATTTGGACCTCATTGCTGCTGAGTTGATGCCAGGAAATCCCTACACTTTACTGGTGTCAGGGTCCTCCTCTCCCAGGGCGGACACAAACCCCTCTGCACCTTTAATTTAGGCCAGTTGGGAGTTAGGGCACAGTCACTAATCTCCATGACCTGCTTTTTAGTTTGGTACAACAGGACCAAATCACACAAAACAAGTGCCTCGTAAAACACAAGTGCTGCAGTGTTCTCTCTCTCTCTCTCTCTCTCTCTCTCTCTCTCTCTCTCTCTCTCTCTCTCTCTCTCTCTCTCTCTCTGCACTCGGCAGTTTGACGCTCGCTTCGGGGCTGAACATCAGAGGGGCGGCTGGTGAAAAAACAGGTTGTATGGGTCCTTGCGCACAGCCTGCCCGTGGTGCCGCCTGAAGGACTACCATGGAAACAAGAAGTGTGACAGGCTCTGGGGGGATCCGCCACAGCTGCAGGCTCTTCCTCTTTGACAGGCTGATGAAGACATCACTGCCACACCATGCACAACAACAACAACAACTACTGGAGAAGGAGGGGAAAAATGTGATCAGGCAATGTTAACTGTTGTGTGGATCAAATGTTCATTAGCAAGCTTGTAAAACATCCAGGGATCCCCGCTAATGCATTCGGAGACCCTATCGCACAGTGACTTCCTCTGCAGAGGATTGCAGCTTTCCCCGGAGGAAACGAATTGATAAATAATGTTCAAAATATGATTACACCTCTTCGAGGAGGACACGGATGTACACGCGAGCGTGTCTGTGTGTGAGATAGTGCACGCGTAGACAATTCAGTGACTCTTGTAACCCTGTCAAGAGTCTTCTGTTTGATCCACTGACTGTGAATGATATTACAGCGGGAGCGTCCAAGTCCACAGCCTCTGCCACTGCTTTGACAGCTTGCAGGCAGCCACCCATATTCCCACGTGACCCCGTCCTAATGTCACTGGCAGCGTTTGCCTCGATGATATCCCCACTGATGACACCGCGTTATTTTAACTCAGATCTTGCTCTGCACCAAGGTCCCGACAAAATGTGTCATGCCTGGGATATTCAGTTTTCAGCTGGCTGCCGCCGGATGTGTGGGTATTTACGGTTAATACGGCCCAACATTTGTCCTTTATTTTGTTTAAATGTATTCAAACGTTCTCAGAGTGGCGATTTGGCAGTTTGCTGATTTGTCAATTAAAGAGAGTACCTTGGGAGTGATGCTTAATTGGTTTCACCTCTCGGAGACACATCATTGGGTCTTGCCAGTGACCTGCTGGCATACCCACCATCCCCCCTCCAACCCGCCCCCCACTTCTTTAGCCGTCATCCCCGCACAGTTCCTGCCCACCCCCTCCCGCCGCCGCCCTGATGGAGCCAAGAATGCAGGAGAGTTTCAGTCAGTGTGTGGGATTTAGCTCGTCAGAAGCTCAGGGTCACCTCCACACCCCCTCACTTTGAAATGGACCCCTGGTGGCAGCTCCTGGGAGAGCCCAGTGATGTCTCTATCAGCCTGTCAAAAGAGATAGCCCGGGGCTCCACCAGGTCCCCCTGAGCCAATCAAACTCTTCACAAAGCACAAACGGATGCTCTTTCACCAGCGTGCCACGGCAGAGGAGGAGGGGGGCACCCGGCTGGGATGCTCAGTCTTGCAATCGTTTACAACAAACTCCCATTGCAGGGGTCCAGGGCTCAATCCAACTCAAACCCATTTCCATCTAAGTCCATTTGAAAACTAAGAGTTTCCTACTGACTTAAGCGGCACAGATAATGGATGGATGGATGGATAATAAAGACGGATAGCTTAAACTTAACCAGACATTTGCTCCTGTGTGGACGTGGCCAATTTACAACATAAATAATTCTTGAATTCGTTTTTTTTTATGCCAGTACAGACGTCCAGCTAGTAGATGTCTGAACAGCAGCCCACGCGTTCAAACCATTAAACGAGAACTTTCGCTCTGTAAAGAAAACATCCGATGAGCACTTTCAGTAGAGAACACTACTTTTCAACAGCCGATGCAAGATCTGTTCCACGCTATTAATAAGAATAGTATTAAATCACTTTGTCGTGACTGTGTGGGATTTGTCCTGTTATTGTGAAAAAGAAAATCTAAATCTCAAAAACAAAACACAAAAATCGAAGGGCCTCGCAATTGATTATCTCTTAGTGCACAAATTCAATATTAATGGTTAATAAGTTTGAGTAGGAAATATTGTATGTCGATCAACTTGGAGACAGTTTGCGGAGACATGGAGAAGCCTGTCTGTGTGTGAGTGTGCACATGTCTGAGTAAGTGTGTGCGTGCGTGTGTGTTTGTGCGTGTGTTTGTGTAACCATTAGATAAGGGAGGTGATTTTAATGGAAATGTGAAGCACTAAGTGCTGAGGATGGAGAGAGTGCTCTCTGTGAGATGAGCTCTTTCTTTCTCATCTGGACCTTGTTATTGTGAGAAGGCAACAAAGCGCTGCATTAGGACGCACACTGGAGCTACACAGCTTTGATGTCAGCTCAGTAACCAAGGCACAGCGGTGGCCGGTGTGTGAGCTCTGTTCCAATGGCTGTGTTGTGTAATCAGATGTGTTTACTGTGTATTCAAGGAAAGAAGTGGAGTAATCCATCCTCACCACGGCGCAGTTATAGAAAGGAAAAAAAAAAAGGGGGGGGGGGGTTCCCCACAAAAGCAAACTGGCAAAACAGCTCAAACTGATCAAGATGGAGCGTTTATTCAGTATAGTAATCTTTATGGAAAAATATGGAGAAAAAAAAAGAAAGAATATTTAAGTACACAAATCTAACAGATAGTTTTCTGCGCAAACTTTGACCTTAAAAAGTCGGTCTGGCCACGCTGCGTCTGTTTATTTATGAGCGCAGCATCAAAAGTAGAGAGCCCGTCTTTGGCTCGGTTATTCTTAGACTTAAGTTTTGAACAGCAATATTCTTTTGTTACTGACGAAAGATGAACGAGACTCTACCATGTAATAGTCGCGGTTCATTCTAAAGCAGTACGGCACTTTTAAGAGCCTTACAGAATATTCTTTCACACTGTGTATTCATACAATATGATACGATTAATATAAGATAAACTAATCATTTTTACAGGGTTTAATAAAATTTCTTGTCTTATCTTCCTTTCTAACACATATTTATCAATGTTACTTGGAAGTGCAATATTTACACATTGACATTTGTAATAAAAATACATACATAATTCATAAAGGATGGCATGTTTTTATCTTCTTTGAATTCTTAAGTTTAGCTGTACCTTAAGGCGAATTCCCTTTTACTGAAGTCAATAAAAAACAAAACAGTGGAGGTCTAAGGTAAGCCAAACCCTATGCCTCTCATTCCTTTTCTAAATTGTATCCGTGAATGCAGGCTAAGCCTAGTAGCACCCTCATTTCTTTGCCTTCAGGTCTGTGATTGACAGCACCATGTGCTGCCCTCCTGGCCGCTGTAGTGCACAGTCCCTGATGGAAAGGGAGGTGGTTGGGCGGGGGGGGGGGGGGCACACAAGCCGCAGAGCAGCGGCTTCACCCAAGGAGTAGGGGCCGGGGGGCAGAGTGGTGTGGTAGGGGGCATGGGGTAGTGGGTTCTGCTGGCAGTGGAGCATTGTTGTCAGGCAGGCCGGGCCATACCATTTTCAAACGACCAGCCTTTCATCCAGAGTGTCCATCCACAGAGCTTACCTTCTCCTCCGTGGTGTGCTCTGAATGCTGGGCGCCCTCAGCTCGCTGTACTGCACCTGTAAAAACAAACAGGAGTTTGGTCAGAGGCAGGTAATCTGAGCTCAGTGGAGCGCACAGTAATGGCTCCCCTGAGGAGAGCGGGTGCGGGGGAAAGCGAGGTGGACTCGCCTGTAATGAATCATTTTTTAAACACAGGAGCAGAGGGGATTAATCACAGGGAGGAAGGATTTGAGAAGTCAAGGGTTCCGTACCAGCGTTCGCCCCCCCCCCCATCCTCCACCACAGTCACAATATTAGAAGCAGACATCAACTGTTGAGGTGACCTGCCAGGTCAGTGAGGGAGTTGTAAACCACATAATCACTCAAAGCAAGTTGCATCCCTTTAAGAAAACTTTGTAAAAGGATAAGAATAGTCTCAGCTATGTATTGTTTAGGTGGAGAAGCAACCGTCGTGTTGTGTTTCTTCGTGCCTATGCAGCATCTCAAAGTTGACTTTGATATCGCCTCAGAATGAAAAGAGACCGGGAATCTGACAACCGAAATAACAACATTGTCTCGCGTCTATTATATCTGCAAAAATTGCAATGGATATCAGGCTCAGCATAAGGACAACTTGCCGTGTGCCTCAGTCTCCCAACAAATTCCCTGAATTCTTTATCTTCAACTGTATTTGCAAAAAAAAGAAAGAAAAAAGATGCAGGTTGTAAAAATTATGCTGTCTTTGTCAATCAAGGAACAACCCGAAATTGTTTTTTTTCCCGCAAATTGCCTCTACAGCGCAAAGCAGATTGGCCGTAGAGCAAACTAAAAAAAGGAACGCAGCTCGATTTTGAAAATGTGCTTTTGAAGCATGTTTGCTGAGCTTCAACAATACCTTGAAATCGTTGGATAAAGGTATGAATTTCTATGCTAATTAGCTGGTCCAGTTTATTAGAATGGATGATGGAATGCGGGAACAAAGTGACTGCCGTCTGCATCAGAGCACAAAACTGTCCTCAGAACTGACAGATGCTTCTCATTTCAGGACAGACATGCTGTTGTCAGAAGTCCCCCGTTTGAGGGGGACTTTGTAGATGTGCACAGGCACTAATTGCCAAGTCACATTTGCAAGAAAGACAGGAGTCAATTTTCAGCCTTTGTGCTGCATTTTAGTGTCCACACCTACCCCAGCATTGAAGTACTAAGTCAACAAAAACAAAAAAAATTGGTCGATTGTTTTAGGTCTCCTGTGTATACAACGTTAAGGTTATTTTTCAGAGAACGGAATGAAACTCACTGATGATGAATCTTAAGGATGTTTTGTTTTTCATGGTTGGACCTCTTTTCTATATGCAGTTCTCCCTTTCAACCAGGCTAAAAGGTACCTTTTACCATCAGATTTAAAAGTGAACTGTTTTCAAAGCTACAACACTGCATCCTATTGGCAAGGGGACACGCGCGGGAGTCTGAATGAAAATGTATTCACCGTATTGTTTTGCCAACCCAGTCGGCCGAATCTCAAACAACACAGATCGTCTCCAACAACATCACATAAGTATCAGCAGTGGCTTGCATCGGGGAAGACATCATGGTGGCAGAGGAGACGGAGAGAGAGAGACGCTGAGGGGTGAAAGCGTCTACCAAAATCCACACAGTCAGCCAGCTTTGTGGCTGAATTCTGTCTGTTCATCACGTGAGAGATGAAGTCCCCGAATGTTACTGCCATTGTGGCCGAACACGCTGCACTACCTACAACACCTTGGCAACTCTCTCAAGATCTGTGATGTAACTGCAAATGACATATTAGCCGTGGCTAATATATAATCAGATATGGCACCTAGCAGGGCAACCGGAGCATGCAGCTATATTAATTGACTTATCCTGCCCCAACGTTTCTGAGGCCACACCAGAGTCTCAGCACTGACATAACAGAGAAGAGATTTTATTGTCATTGTACATACAACAAAATTCATTCTCTGCATTCAACCCATCTTATGCTAAGAGTGGTGGGCAGCTGCAGTGCGGCGCTCGGGGACCAACTCCAGTTCTTTCTTCCATTGCCTTGGTCAGGAGCACAGGCTGGAGGATTAACCCTAACACATATGTCTTTGATGGTGGGAGGAAACCGGAGAACCCGGCGGAAACCCACACAGACAGGGAGAACATGCAAACTCCACACAGAAGGGACCTGGGATGGCCTGGGGTTCCAACCCAGGACCTTCTTGCTGTGAGGCAACAGTGCTAACCACTGGGCCACCGTGCCGCCCATAACAGCCAGAGACATCAGGGGCCCTTCCGTGGCCCCTAGCCAATCACCGACCTTAATGTCACAGTGCCGCAATTGGAGAGACAAAATTGCCAACAAGACTGCAGCGTTATGACAGAAGACAGATCAGAGCAGGGCCCTTTAAGTCTAGGGGGTGACTGCATCAAACTGCACTGAGGAATAATTGGGCCGGGGGTGCTTTAAAGGCGCAGATCCATTAATAATCAAACAAAGCCAGAGGATATATTTCCCCCGACACATGGGAATTCTGTTCGAGCAAATAATGCAGATGTCATGAGGGAATTCCTTCACTATCTTTATGTAAAATTGGACCCTTACCTTTTGAACATCAGACGGCACCCTCTCGAGGAAATCCAGTATTCCATTATTGTCGATAGCATGTGGGTTGCGGAGCTTCTTGGTAAATTTGTTAACGCCTGTGAAAACAAGAACACATTAATAAATAAAGGTGTCATGCCGACTCTACAGAGTGCAAAAAAGAAAAAAGAAAAAAAGTTGTGGAACTGTTTGCAGTGTTCCTGCCAATATAGATGACACTGCACTTTTTTGTGGGCGAAAGACATCCAGTGTTTTCTTTCGTTTTAACTCAAACAGCAGATGTAGAGGAATTATATCTCCTGGCTCTGCCTGATACAATGTTTTTTTGTTGTTGTATCGATTGTGTTAAAGGGAGCGTGGAAGTGCAGTGATTGTAGATTTATAGCTGGAGAAAGAGAGCCTGTAAAGGGTGGTATACCATATCTACCTGACCACAAAGATGACTTTCTATTCTGTATGACTACAGCAGATAATGAGAGGCTAGACCAGGAGCCTACAAACTGCCCAAGGACATCATGAATTATATACAGCTTGGTACCCTGCTTTGTTTTCACACAAACCCTGGACCTTGCTTTCGCTGGGCTTGGTTACAGCAGCTGCCCACACTGTGCAGACTGAACCTCTGCAAGCCATCTGATCTCCACATTTACAGACGCATAGGGGAGGTTGGGGTCTTAAATGACTATACTTAGAGTAATTAAATGTTGTACTTCCAGTTGGGAAACTTTAACTGTCTTTAGCATTTTCCTGCTTTGCGTGGCAAAGTCATTTTCAACAGTAACTCTAGCTTTTAAAATGAAGATTCAAGAACGTACCCCACACTAGCACGATGTAGCGCAGGGGAATGGAATACAACAAGACTGTTGCAACAAACAGTACCAAACAGGCCAGCCAGGACAAGAACGGCACAGACCAGTTGAATGTGCTGTGGATGAAAAATTGTCAGATTAATGCAGATATCGGTTGCAAATAATGTAAGATAATCAAAATATATACAGTAGAAAAATGTGAAAAGGTCGCGTAAATTACTTCTTGACTCGTTCACCCATGCTTGCGATTTCATCCAAAATGCTCTGAACAGTGATAACCACTTCCTGCACCATACGTATCTTCTCCATCAAACTTTTTTTCCCAGATTCCTTAGAAAGAAAAACAAAATACACAGACACTGATGAGGTGCTCTTTATTTCAATTGTCGGGGAAGGTGGACAAAGACCAGCCGGTATCTGCTGTGCTATCATGTGGGATTTATCTATTGAATGGCCTATAATGAGCAAACACTGTATATCTTTAGACCATGCTGTTAAAGATGATGTTCGGCGGCTGAAACGTGGATAGCTGAGATTTCGGCTTTTTGTCTGCCATGCACAATAGGGCTGCAGCGCAAATATCGCACAATCAAGACTCTCTGCTAGATGAAAAGTACACAAAATGGCTGTCCGCAATCAGCCAGGCGAGACAACCCAGACGGAAAGTGCAGGGGCCCCACAACTTGGGACTAGACTTCGTTCTAGCAGCCCACAAAGGGCAAGTTTGGACTCGTTCTGTAAATTCTGCTAGCTCCAGCCTCGTAGCAGCCCTCCTAACCTAGCCGAACACTCTCACATATGGCTGGACTGCCTCACCCAGGACAGAACACCGGTTGGATGTTTTCTCGCTCGTGCCCTTACTCACGAGATTGTCGTCTCGTGAGTGAACTTGTTTTTCCACATGTAGAATTATTTGTTTTACTTTGTAGTGATGCCATGACATGATAGGGGCCGAGTGTGAAATGACATAGTCCAGGTGGACCTGGGAAAAGAAAGAAGTCAATATTTGAAGGAGTGAGGGTTTCAGAGGGGTTGATTTGTGTTGAAACGGAATATATGTGATCACATCAGGGATAGTTATTGTGAAGAGCATTTGAAGCCTTCCAGAGGGAGAGGAGTGACTGGAGATAACACAAGTAATGCAAGCTAAAGAGGGCTGAGAAGCCTCACATCAAAAGGGGGAAATAATGACAGGAATGATGACAGAGAGGAGGGGGAGGGAGAGGGAGTCTGAAAGGAAGAGGGGGAGTGAGTGCAAGACTGTGTGTGTTTGTGTGTGTGTGTGTGTGTGTGTGTGCGCGCGCGCATGCACGTGTTGTTGTGTGTGAGGGTGGATGGGAGGTGGCTGTCTGATGGACTCTAACAGGAGGCTTGAGGATGTCTATATGTGTATCTTATACAGCAGCCGAACCCAAGCCCGTGTGCATTGACAGCATCCAGACAGAATGCCTTTATCGGAGCCTCATGAGGCAGCCCCTGGGAAAACACTCTGTCTGCCAGCACAGCAAGACTCCCCACTGTCAGTCCCCATCTGATGCACAGGAAGAGAGCAATTCCCACACTAGCGGAGCCTTCCCCACCGGGCTCATATCTCGATAGACATTGGAGGTTCAGCGCACTCCAAAAATGGAAAACTATCTCAAAAATGCTTTCTTGCAGATTGCTGAAGAGATTAACATCTCATGGTCTCACTGTAGGGAGTAAGGAGCATCGCCTTTTTATGCTTCGTCTTACTACATGCCACGGCACTGGGTTAAAGGAGACGTTCATCCTCTGTGCAATGATATTCCTGGTTCTTTACTCCACATTAAGAGTTAACTGAACTCTTTATGAGTTTTCACTGAAAGCAGGTGTTTGATATAGCCAGAATCCACGTTGCCGAACCCCTGACTGACTGATCTGGCGTGGGGGAAACCATAGCTCAAAGGACATGTAACCTCGAACACTAGGCTCAGATACCTTCTCACATTCCCATCTAAACTTGACTAGATCTAAAAGCCTGATTTACATGGATTAGAATCTATTTCTCTCACTGCCAAAAGCCAACACACACACACACACAATAAATGTAGCTCAGGGAGGAAGAAAAAAAAAAGAGAAAACATTGTGGCCTTTGTTTCTACAGAAAATTAGACCAAGTGGCTTGGTGGTCTATTCCGTTGCCTACCAGCACGGGGATCACCAGTTCGAATCCCCGTGTTAACGCCGGCTTGGTCGGGCGCCCCTACAGACATAATTGGCCGTGTCTGCAGGTGGGAAGCCGGGTGTGGGTATGTGTCCTGGTCGCTGCACTAGCGCCTCCTCTGGTCGGTCGGGGCGCCTGTTCAGGGGGGAGGGGGAACTGGGGGGAATAGCGTGATCCTCCCACGCGCTACATCCCCCTGGCGAAACTCCTCACTGTCAGGTGAAAAGAAGCGGCTGGCAACTCTACACGTATGGGAGGAGGCATGTGGTAGTCTGCAGCCCTCCCCGGATTGGCAGAGGGGGTGGAACAGCTACCGGGACGGCTCGGAAGAGTGGGGTAATTGGACAGGTACAATTGGGGAGAAAAAAAGGGGGGGGGTCCAAATAAATAAATAAATTTGACCAAATGATGTACTCTGAAGCAGGCTTCAAGAGGCTGCGCTTCGGTGATCACCATTCACCTCCTTTACGAGTGAAAACTGTCCCTCTTTAGTGACTAACACTATAGCCCTTCCTATACATTAGTCACTTGGCGAAATGTTTTATCTTTGTTTAGTATTCTTTTCAGCCTGCCTAATAAGAGCCTTAGAAAACAAAAATAAATTTTAAAAAAAAGCTCCCACTCACTTGAAAAAGGAATTGTTAAACTGGGGATGGATGATATAGTCCTAAATGTCTGCTGATTGAGTCATATCTTCATTTCAGCTGAAATTGTAAAAGCCTACTTTTAAGATGCTGTAATGGAGAACAGATTTGATGTCATGCACCAAGTTAAATAGCAAAACGTACTCGCACAGGCATGTTGGACATCATTAAAAAGCTGGAAAGAGCTCATTTAACGTCGCTTCCATTTGAATAAACGACACCAATTTTGCATATGCATTTAAAGCTTGACTAGGACATTTTCGGGTGATTTTTTTTTCACAAAGTGTGCATCTCAGCGGAGAACACCTGTGTTCCCGAGATTTCCCTACAGAGTGCTAAAATGAGCTAACAAACAAATTGATGCAGCAGCGCAGAAAGCTCTCAGCAGTTGATTTGTGCAAGTGAGTCCGTGTGTAGTAAACTCTCGTTTTGGCAAGAACTCACATCTGCAGCGGCCTCACCCACTACCGGCTACGCAGTGTCTTTGTCCACGTCTACATCTGCATCCGAGTTTGCGTCATCATGCAAAGTTTTTATTTTGATCGTCGAGAGCTGGTGTTGAGAGAGCTTGGTCTGCTTTGTCCTCTGGGCCCAGGGACCACGGCCCTGCCCAGAGCTGCGGCCGAGAGGAAACACCGAGGCAGCCTGGCGGCGGTCTCGCCTAGCATCAACTGTGCAGTGTTTTTGTCTGCATCTGCATTTTTGTCGTCGTGTGGAGTCTTGGGGAGGTTGTGTCGAAGGGGCTGGCTGGGAGAGCTAGCGCTGGATCGGCAGAGGGAGCCTGGATCGGCTGAGGGAGCCTGGTCTGCTGAGGGAGCCTGGTCGGCTGAGGGAGCCTGGTCTGCTGCGTCCGGTGGGCCCAATGACCACGGCCCTGTCCAGAGCTGCGCCCAAACAGGAAACACAGAGGGCGTTCTGACAGGACGTGGAACTGGGCCAGGCTACGCTAACTGCTAGCCCATGCAAACCGGCAGTTCCGACAGTCATCCTGGCTGGAGTTCATTCTCTGGACAGTGAAATTTTTGGACGGTGTTGCACTGAGCGGACTGTGTTGTTAACTGTTCCTCGTTTTGTTCTCTCTGTTTTTGTACGTTTTTGGTTGGTGTCGTTTTTGGGAAACTTTGGATGTGTGTTTTTATCTTTTGTGTTACACCGCTGTGGGCTGGGAGAAAGGACATTTTGTTTCTTTTGTGTACACAAGTACATGAAAGAAATGGCAATAAATTGTTCCCGATTCCTGATATGGCATGTCACTGATTACCACATGGGCAACCTGTCTGGACTGGTGTTCTCAAGGAGACGCAGCGGTGACTGTGGTCTGTAGGGTGAGAGATAGAGCGACCTCATGCTCTGTCTGGCACCCCACTCCCCCACCTTCCCACCCCCAACCCTAGCTTGGGGGGGAGGGGGGAGCTTTACCCCGGACCAGCCTTACCAGCCAGGGGCAATGGATGGCCAGTTTCATCGCCGCTCCTCATTTGTGTTGGAGATCTATGGACTTGTTTTGCCTTTCTGTTTCTTTATGTTATGATTAAATATTGTCTCTCTGCACAATTGATACCTGAGGCCAAAGGGAAGTGACTTGCCCACACATAATTTGTAAGCTGTCTCTTTCCCCGAGGACAGATTTGTTCACAGGGGGAAGAGTCTGTTCTGTATTATCCTTCTGTAACACTGTCTTGCCTTTCGTCTCTCTTTAACGTCATGCCTTCTCGTTCTTGGTGCTCCGTCTGAGGTTTTACATATTTTCTTCCTCAAGGGGGAAAAGGGGGGGAAAAAAAACATATTTGAGTGGTAATCATAACCTTCTCCGAGGGAAAAGCCTTTATTCACATGCTAGAGAAAAGACTCCGGTTTAAAAAAAAAAAGCACGCCTTTGAAGTCATCAAATTTAACACTGATCACTCTTTAACCCCAAATATTTTTAAAGAAGACTTTGATAGGAGGTGTAAAGCTACACTGCTTGATCTGCCTGCGTGATATCACAGTCAAGTGACAGCGAGACCATAACAAGACTTTCAAATAAGCCACTTTAAATTAAAGCTGACAGCTTAAAACAAACATGGGCGACTGCTTAATTAGTAAATGAAAAGAGATATTTCATTTCTTCTGAGAGTGAAAGGGCTCAGGAGGGGATGGAAAACCTTTTAAAAAAAAAGGCTTCGCGGGGCCAAACATAAGCGCTGCAACACATGCAAAGTGTTCTTCACTGTTCATTCTTGCAGCACTTTGAAAATACTGAGCTTTTTAGAGACTACAGGAAAAGCAAACGAGGCGAAACACTTATTTATAGAGAAAATTCTGTAGCGGTGTGGCGATAACAATTCTATGACACGGTGATAATAATAAAGTCGCCACATAAAAGCAGTCCCTCCTGATTCGATATTCATAAAAAACATTGAAAATCTCTGTATTGCTGCTGTTTGTTTAAGCAACAGCTTCTCCATCCTTGGCGATCATTCCAAATGCAGCTTACACCACCTTGTGTGTGTGCACATATCATGAGTTTCATCTATGAATTTGCCCATCCTTTCAGACAGGATTTGGCGGATGGATCTGTGTTTTTAACAGAAGCTGGCTTTTTCCATAGCCCCGAGTCATCGCAGCAGAATATATTGAGCACATTATGGATATGAATCCTGGGCCTAGACACGAAGCACAAGGGTCATTGCTTGGAGGCTTTGTGTTAGTTCCACACTTCACTGCTATAAAGCAATAATACACTCTCCTGTTACTTCTTCCTTCTTCACAGAAACTAGCGGGATGAGTGTAATTGAATATGTGCCGTGGGGAAGCAGAGTACTTTATATGTCTTTATAGTTTAAGTTTTCAGTGCATACACTGTGCATGAAAGAAATTATATATAAAAAAAATGTGACATTTCTTGGCAAAGATAACCTTTTGGATACAGAAAAGTTTGATTTCTATGTTATGGCACCTAGCTTGATTTATTCTGGAAGTCAAGGTCATCCTCCCCGTGACCATCGCATTTACACAAGTTTGGTCCAGAAATCTGGAACGTTATACATAACTGTAGGCTAACTTGAAACGGCAACTTTTACCCGCCTCGATTTAAAGATTTTTACAGGGCACGCGATTTCACAGCAGACTTTATTCGTGGAGTGACACTGAATACCCAGAGGTGCAGAATAATATCTAGCTGAGTTGGGAACCGCTCACATGCAATTACTGTTGCAAAGATGTTTTCCTGAATTGCAATACATCAAAATATTCTGTGTTGATGCTTTGATAATTACTTTCATCAAAAATGACTCTTCTAATCAAAAACATATAAGGAAATGTTATGTAGATTCACAGCGCTGCAGTTCTCACATGCATGCATGTAAGAACTGCAGCATGCACGGGTTTTAGACATGGAGGTCAAAATAGAAACAATCCACAAATGTAAGTGTACCGTAAATGTTTGGAAGTACCATTATAGACAGTAAACTGTTCTTTAAACAAAAAAGGAAAATATAACCTGATAATGTTCCACTAAGGTCTATTAAAACAGTGGAAAGAGATACATAAAGTACCTTCTCATCTTCATCCTCGTCATCAGTCATGCTCATGTTTACCTAGGAGAGAATAAAAGGCTGAGGGTTATTTCAAATGAACAGGGCATGTGGGCACTGGAGCATTTTTAACAAACACCTAGTAATGAAATTTTCTTCTAGTACATACACCCCTATTGGGAGACGCCTGTTTCCATAGAGACTGCATCGCAGGGGTGACCTCACACAAAAGGAGAGGTGAAAGGGGGCCTTCCTCACAAGAGCACTGTCACAGCAAAGCAATCTCTTTTCTCCACAACATAAGCACACAGAAAAATAGAAAGAGGAAAGAGACAAAAAAACCAAAAAAAACATTTAATTTGGATGCTGTTGCCTAGATCACTTTATATCAAGTCATCCCTGACCCCATTGTGGCGCACACTGACATTGCCTGAGAACAGAGCTGTGTCAGTGCTGGCCAGAGGGTCACAGAGAGGTGACAGAGTCCCCACACTGGATATGAGGGTGAGTGTGGGCTTTAACATTGCCCGAGGAAGGCATCTTTGCCAGCAGCCGCAAACACAATCACGGGGCTAGGGATGTTGCCATGGGGATAGGCTGTGAGCGGGACAGGCCCCTAGCTGGCCATCGAAATGGCTTACAACCCAGTGAAATTGGGGGGCAGTCAGAAGTGCGAACAGCATTAACCTTCACAGACATGTGTAGGGCAAACTTGATTTCCATAATAGTCAAACAACTTGAGATAGTCAAGTCTTTTTCGAGGGGAGTATAGTGCTGTCTTCACAACCGCAGTGGAGCTACATCAGTACACCACATACATTGAAGTCTGTTTACACAGTATCGCTCAATACTTGGGATATTTTGCATTTTGCCTGCTGAATTCCTCATTGGGCATCAGGCGACACTGTGAAATCTACTCTAACAAGCTAACAAAACATATGCACTTGTGCTACACGTTTTACACGCATCTCTGATACAGTCTCTGCACGGTTGCGCTTTATTGCCTCTTATTTCACCTCTATATAGTCAACCCTCGTGTCTCTTTCTGAAGATTGTTGTGTTGCTGTGTTGTTATTCTATGTTAAGTACACCACAAGAGCCATGAAACCTGAGTCAAATTCCATGTGTGTGCAAACTTACATGGCCAATAAACCTGGGGGGTTTTTTCCCCCTTTTTCTCCCCAATAGTATCTGGCCAATTACCCCACTCTTCCTGAGTCATCCCGGTCACTGCTCCACCCCCTCTGCCGATCCGGGGAGGGCTGCAGACTACCACATGCCTCCTCCGATACATGTGGAGTCGCCAGCCGCTTCCTTTCACCTGACAGTGAGGGGAATGTAGCGAGTAGGTGGATCACACTATTCCCCCCAGTTCCCCCTTCCCCATGAACAGGCGCCCCGACCGACCAGAGGAGGCACTACTTGCAGCAACCAGGACACGTATCCAAATCTGGCTTCCCACCCGCAGACACGGCCAATTGTGTCTGTAGGGACGCCCAACCAAGCCAGAGGTAACACAGGGATTTGAACCGGTGAGCCACGTGTTGGTAGGCAACGGAATAGACCGCCACGCTACCCGGACGCCCCCAATAATCCTGATTCTGATATATTGTTTTGTTTTTTTCCTACAATTCCTGTTGTACAGTATATCTCTAAGTGCACTGATTTGACATGGAAAACCGGCGAACTCTGGGTGGGTGTACAGAAAAAGGTATTACAAAGTTAGCATCAGACCAATGTGTCGATAAATAAAATGCGTTAACATACTCATAACATACAATGAGTGAACAACATACTATGTATGTCTCCACAGTGAACATAGAGAAGCTTGTCCATTGAACTGTGTGGATGGATAGCGCTGAGTTTAAAGTGCACATCACTCACCAGGTCCTGGTTGGAGTTGGCCCTGCCTGAGGTGAACTGGAAGTAGTTCCAGCTGATGAGCAGCAATAGGAAGAGGGGCAGCATGAAAAGTTCCCAGTAAAAAACTGTCACCAGGAAGATCTGAGGAGACAAGACATGACAGAGTAAAGTATAGCCAATTATGTCATACCCCCCCCATACACACACACAAACACACACATTTTGTGCCATCCAGAACTCAGCTACTGTCCCATTCTCATAAAGCCCCCCCCAGAATAAAATCTATAATGTCTTTACCTAAATACTAGCTCTCATTAAAAACAAAGCAGAGAACACTGTAAATCCACTAAGCGTCTTAGCTGTTGGCAACAGATTTCACTGTTAGTGGTGTGAAAGTTATTTAAAGTATTTGAAGACAACTTTTAATTATCTTCAAACTCTTTTCATATACAGCACAAGCACGGCGCTGAAAAAAAATGCCTTCCCGCTTAAACAGAAAGTATGACATAAGTAGGCATGGTATGCCGTCTTTTAACCGCCAAATCAAATCCTCTTAAACTAGGACACAGCGAGGCTGTCTGGCCAGACACACATGGCAACTGGAGGAGTATTTGCAACATTTACCCCCTTCGTTGCGATGATACTGAGAAAAGCCAAGACCCCTGGTAGAAATAAGATTGATCACAATGAATGAGTAATCCCTCATAATTCTGTAAAGGAGTGGTGCTAAGCACAGCGCACAACACCCACTGCATTTCACAGCAGCGCGCTAATTGGACAGCTGCATTAAAACCCATTCAGTGACAACCTAATGAGTCTGTTTCCAACTGAAATGATCAGGAATGTGTGAGGAGGATCACACCAGCAGGTTGACAGGGATGAAGAAAGTCCCCCACACGAAGTTGAAACTTAAAATCTATTATAGTATAATTATACACCAACACACCCAACATATGGTCCGTCCTTATGATCCACAAACACTGGATGGGGTTTGTATCTTATCATGTATATTCATTAACCCCTGCATCATTTATTTCTGCTACATCCAATTAGGATTTTTAACATGAAATTTTCTTGTTCCTGGAACTTTGAACTGAAACAGTATATCACGGTCTTTCCATAGCACTGTGCTGTCTGAGTGAAAAGTGCTGCAGGCTTCCTGGGGTAGGTGCAATATGTTAGAGTTAAGCCTGAGACAGGATGTGATGCACTGGGGCCTTCAGGCCTCCGACAGCAGGCCCGTAAACAGCAGACTGCTCCTGTCATAGCAACCATGCAGAGTCTGCCCATGTTGCTCTCGGGGCAGTCTACCTACTGCCACACCAGACCTGGGTTCAAACAGCCACCAGGGATTCGTGAACCATGAGTAATGCACGCAACACTGCGGTCACCCCGCTGCCCTAGGCTTCAGCGCCGTACTGCTTATTATCCCTCAACACCATCTGGGACCATGAGATGGTGGGTGGACGAAAGGAACACGGGGAAACGTGTTGGAATGGCCGAGATGTAAAGAAATACGATGAACAATATGTTATTGTTATTTTCCCTTATAACAGCTCATTTGAATTATACAGCCGCAAAAACTTGAGCTGGTGGGATGGTGGGTGGGGTGGGGAAGGTAAACAATGAATATGCATGATCTGCAGAGGTAGCCGCAGCGCCTCTCCTCGCGGTTATGAATAACCTACGTCACATGTTGTCACCTCAGTTCCCATGAGGCTATTCTAAAGCGACGCTCTCTTCACCCCGGAGGAATTCAGGCAGACAGGTAGCCTGTCATATCCAGGGCGTTCTCATGAAAAAGGGGAAAAGAGAAGGGGGTGGGGCGGGGATGGCGATGAGAGGGGAAGAGCCTGGAAACTGACATGAGCCCAGCAGGAATGTTGAACCTCCTTGCCCCCCCCCTGCAAAACCTGCTACATTAACCACTAAAGTCTAATTGCTTGGTCTCTGTCTTCCCGTGCAAGTCAACAGAGGGAGCCAATTCATTTCCGCCCAGGGAGCCGGCAGAGAGAATCTGTCACAGGTATTCATAATCGCCCACTAATGCAAATTTCAGCTCGCCGCGTTCTGGCTCGGTGGACAAGATAAAAGCCTACAGAAATACAATGTCTTGTGTCTAAACTGAGCGCTTAAATGAGGGTATAAACCAAAACTGTCAGGGATATCTTCTCGGTTCCTCCCTCTCAGTGTGTCAGCCCGTGTGTGTGGGATTTACACACCTTCTTCTTTTCTTTTTTTTTTCTTTTTTTTAATGCTAATAAAAATGTCGGAGAGAAACATCTGGGGAAGCCTTTCCGATCCCTTCACTCAGGTGGGCACAGAATGAGACTTTTTCCCCCGTCGGATATCCCTCAGTAATGAGTGGAGGCAGAGCTTTGCTCCCCCCCCCCCCCCCCCGGTCTCCTCACATTCTCCAGCACTCCTGTGAAATGGAGACGAGTCTAGATCCCCGCTAAGTGGTTTATGTTTTATTAGCAAGCTGCTGAGTGATTAAAGGACGTGGTGGACAAAGTGCAACCTGTCAGACTTAAGTGTAAATTTATACAGAAAATAATCCACATTTTAATTGGCCTCAAAGTAAAGGCTCCGTTTCTGTCTTGTGAGGCAAAAAAAAAAAAATCTTTTTCATTGCTTGACAAATTATGCATGACAAGGAAAACCTTAAACCTTTAAACACTACAAAGCTAATATGTTACTTGGGTGGCGAAGCAGTCATTTATTTAAGCGAGGGGACACTAAGCAACAAACAAAAAAAGCAGCGCGGCTAATAATTAATGATCTACCTGGGTATTCAGGTTTACACGCAGCAGAATTGGATAATGAACGACTTGTAACTGAACAAGTGTTGGTATGTATGTCTGGGAGGAGTGTCTCTAATGCAGGAAACCTCCCTTGACAAACACCGTTTAGCTAAAAAATGTCTGTATGATTATGCACGGGGTGTACGGGGGTGGGGTAGGGGAGGGGCACGAGAAGAATGAATTAATAAAACTATTAGCGCGCGGTGGAGTAGGTGATGGAGATGCACTCTCCTCAGCCACCTGTAAGCGCCTGGAGAAGGGGCAACCCTGGGCAGAGCAATTCTGCCAGCCGGGTTAAGAACAGCCTGACAGATTTGTTTTATAGTGCCATTAATATGATTCCACTAAATGCATTCGGCGCCTTCTCATGCAGATCCTCTGGCCGGCAGAATCCAGCACCTAATAATAAAGCACTCAGCAATTAAAAGTGTGAATAAAATAGCTGAAAGCTGAGCAAGCATGGCAGGTCCCACCACCCACACTCTCCCATGGGGGGGGGGGAGAGGAGATCGCAGCGGGAACAAAAGGACAAAGACACCCTCACTAAGAGTTTCTACCATCCTGCAAATTGATTAATAGAGGAGGGGGTGGCCCCATCTACCGACCCAAACCACTGACTGGCAGACTTTGCACCAGACTAAAGTGCTGCCAAACACCCTACTCATGCACTACGGCAGACGAGAGACTGTAAATATAGGCACTGCAGTGGTATAATAGATGTAATACTGTAGAAGAGACAACCGGTGTAATTCTATAGCATGCCAGCCATATGATAATATTGCAACTGAACAACATGAAACAGCGTGGAGATTATGACACTTCCTCCTGTGGTTTTTTTGTTGTTGTTGTTTTTTTTTTTTTTTAGAAATAACTGTATCTCTTAAAACTCTCCATTGCCCTGAAAACAGAGGTGAATTTCAAGCTGCTTGGATCTACCTTGTTTCTCCTCAGCCACACTACTCTCAGAGCCTAAGCTAAGTGGGGAGATCGCAGCTAGCATTATGAGGGTCAGTCACGAGGGCTGCGGATGTATGCCAAATTATATGAACATGTACTGAGAGAGTTTAACAAGGCTGACTACAGCCCAAAGGGCGTGTGTATGTATGTTGATCAGAGGGTGTGTGTGTGTGTGTGTGTGTGTGAGACAGAGAGAGAGAGAGAGAGAGAGAGAGAGAGAGAGAGAGAGAGAGAGAGAGAGAGAGAGAGAGAGAGAGAGAGGAGAGAGAGAGAGAGAGAGAGAGAAAAGACAGCAACAGGGAGATATATCAAAAGAGAATCCATGTTTGTGCACGCATGCATGCCAAATATGCAGACAACATGTTTAAGAATAAACATGGAAATATTAACAAACAGGGTTACAAAACCTTTCATCATCTGGGCTCTGATATCTAAGTACTTTTTCTGGGTGAAATCAAGGGCAGTAAAATTAATCTGCATTACTTCCTCAATTAAAATACAAAAAAAAAAGATTAATAATGAATCAAAGGCCCCAGTGGCAGCTCAGCTCACGCAGGCCTTTTTTTTTTTTTTCCATTTGGGCAAGAACAGAGTCTGGCTGAGGGCTTATGTTAGGGACGGGAGCGGCAGGCTTTAAAGTAGCTGTAAATGCAAAGCAATGAGACATGTAATTTGTGGTGAGCTCGGGCCATTGTGGGGACAGGCTTTCAGGGGGTGTCGCAGGCAGAGGAAGCACAGATAAAATTTCTCTTCGGGGCAGGTAGAGTGTGTGTGGGCAGCCGCGGCGCTCACAGCTAACGCTGAATAAATATTTCACATACGCTCAGCTCAAGTCTTATCGACTTGGGAGAGAGGGAGAGAAAGAGAGCGAGCGAGCAAGAGAGAGCGAGAGAGAGAGAGAGAGAGAGAGAGAGAGAGAGAGAGAGAGAGAGAGAGAGAGAGAGAGAGAGAGAGAGGTCAGGATAGATAGATAAAGAGCGAGGGAGGGTAAGAGAGCGAGAGAGAGAGTGACAAGAGAGGCTGTACTCTGGTGAGAGCGATGAAATGGGGAATCTCATCTTCCTCTTGAGCAGGTCTACATCAGCAGTAGCAGCTCTACTGTATAACACAATTTACAACACATTTTCAAAAACGATCAAAGATATGCTATCACAGATACTCACTTATTTAGCTACTTAACTGCTTAGATGTTAATTGCTTATTAGACTGTCATCACTTGCTTCATGATTTAATGAAAAATAAAAAAGCAACAGGAATAAGGAAAAAATGACTTTTTTTATGCAATCATACCTAAATAAGTCATAAACGTGTGCATTCCTGAGCTAATTTCAAAACAAATCATAAAATAAATGTGCAATACAGAGCACTTACACTTTAATTTGACTGAATTGTAGGCTCACTAATTATTCTAGTAAACAGAGGGTTAACCATTGAAATAATAATAGTTACAATAGTAATGATAACGATCATAAAATAATAATAAGAAGAAGAAAACAATAGTTTTTGGGGATGCATGCGCCATATACTGTAGCCTGCAACAGAGGGCTCGTCATCAAGACTCGGAGAGGAAGAGCAGCCATGCAAGGCAGATCATTAGCATTTGTGCACAAGGCCAGTTCTGGCTGGTGTCTCCCTGCCTTTCTGACACATGCCAGGACCAGAGCAGCCCCGGCACAGGGCCGGGTGCAGGGTGGTCAGCGGGGGCCTGTGGTGGCTGTCAGTGGTGGCTACTCTGACCCTGCGCTCCGGCACTGGCCACCAGTGTTTAATCCGTGTCGGGAGCGTTAACACTGAGCGACCTTCTGGGTGACAGATCTGCCATGCGAGCCTTCTCCCCTGAGGAGGTGGGGAGGGAGTGGCGTTGATTCTCCCTCCCCGTCAGCTCCACTCACACACATGTTAACGTGCAGGGGCCGAGGCCGGCTCCAGAACATTCACACACAGGGGCGGCCAGGTCGCGGGGCTCAACTGCCTGGGGAGAGGTGTCCTCTGTGACTAGGAAGGTGGCAAGCATGTTAGAGGCAGTCATTATAATAAGGCACACACAGTGGGGTTAAACATCGAGCGCACTTCATCTCGGCTGAAAATAAGTCCAATACGAAACGCGGTGCAGCAGAGGCACAGATAAAACTGTGTTGCTGAAGTGGTGACGCAGTTATTTGGCACAGTAGGCTGTTATTCATTTACAGCCACTCTACTCTTCCATAATTAGAAATGATCTCGTGCTGCTTTTTGAGACTGAACAGAAATGAATAACAACAGGTATGCAAATAATAGAAAAACAAGTCAAATGAATCAGGAAGGACTAAAAATAAAACAAATGCGTCCCTATATTTGAAATATATGTCCTCTAACATCTAAATATTCAGAAATGTGATTGATGTTACGACTCTAATGGGGTGAGAGGCAAGAAAGGAGTGTTGGTGTTACTCTCACTAACAAGACAACATGCGTTAAGGTCACATGCTCTACATTCAGCTAGCCTCAACAGCTCCACTGACACATAGCCATTCAGGGACACTCAATAATAATAATACCATGTCAAATCTGAAGGCATCGCCGAGTAGTTTACCGGTACTGATATCCTATTGTTTAATAATTGATAGATCTCAGAGCATTTTAAAATCCATCACCATCACTGCCATCACCCCCCCCCCCCTCCTGGACACGTTCCCACCACATACTCTGTGAGAACTCCCACAGCCATGGAATCGAAGAGTACAACCCCCGGGAGACTGCAGAGACCCACTCCTTTAAGGCCTCCGACTTTTTCAAACAGAGAGAAAACAGATGCAAAGCAGAAACAAGGAAGAGAATTCACAGACAAACGCATGCATGCACGCACACACACACACACACACACACACACACAAACACACACACACACACACACACCAGTCTCACTGGTCTTGCACATGACCATGCTGCATTTCAGTAAACAGTAAAAGGGCAGATCCGAGACTCACTGAACATGCCATTTATTTCCTCAGACATTGTTAACAAGAACAATTATGACAACTCTGATTAGGGCTTTGATCTTGGCCATGCTGGTATTCTGTATTAATGGCCCACAACTACCGCGGCTCCACACAGGTGGTCTCCGAGGACCTCTAGAGCCAGATCTGACCCTGTCCTGCTCTCATCTGGGGGAGGCGATGATTCTATCAGCCCCCCCCCCTAAAAAAAACCAGTCGATGCAGCTGCCAACTGTGTTTACAGCTGCACCGCATCAAACATTCATCAAATGCCATCTTTACAGTCTGTGATGTGAGGCAATCAGCATTTCACAGGCTGTCAAAGGATGTCTAAACCGGTTGTTACCTGGCAGTGTCAAAAAGAAAACGGTTCAAATACTCGCGTTAGGTATACAGGTTTCTTTCTTGTCTAACTCCTGACAGATGAGGCACCTCATATGTTAAAATATTAATTCTACTTAAATACTTAAAGCGCTCTAATGACAGCAAAGCTCAAAATCAGCTTTCAAGTGTAAATGATCCCTTTTCTCTCTCTCTTTTTTTTTTTTTTTGGAAACTTTCATCCATTTCATCTAAATCAAAATTGTTCTCAACTTTAAACCTCTGAAACAGATTAATTTGGCTGGCTAATACATGCTCATTTAGCGGTTTTTTTCTCTCCCTTTTCTGGTGTGTGTGTGTGTGTATATATGTGTGTATGTGTGTGTGGTGGTGGTGGGGGCTTGTGTTGCTCGCTCTAGCGCACCGAATGGAGGATTTCAGTCCAAGTTGTTCCCATGAAAAGATTCCTGTAAGGAGAAAGTAAGTGATCTCCTTCAGCACCACCAATGCACATTTCCAGCAGTGCTGTAGCTCCATCTACAGACCTCATCCCGGTCTGCAGCAAAGAACTCTGGGTGACCCCTCTGCAGTCACTGCTGATGTATAGCACATTCATCTAGTTCAGTCTTAGGGAAAAGCACATCTAAAGGCTGTACTTTTTTTTTAATGAAGATTTTTTTTTTCTGTCACACTCTTTCTCGGAGAGAGGAGCATGCCGTTGTCAAACTCCTAAAAAGCGCAGATCCTAGGCTCATTACTGTGGCATAAACAAGCAAAAAACAACAACTGAAAAGACAGAATTTCTTGTTTTAATTTCTGTTCACTGATGACGATGTTTGTGAGGATTTGCCAGAAGTTTGCTCGAATACGTAGGAGGAATTCTTTTTAACGTCAGCTAATTAGAAAAGTGTGATGTTCGACTGCAATCCATGTGTGAAAAAATCGAATGCAAATTCAAACGGTGCCGACTCTGCCTGCTGAGGAGATTGCACAATCAAACCAGGTGACCTCCAGCACCTGCAAACAATGACGATCCTGGATGTCTCCTTTTTTTTGTGCAGAATTTCCTCTCGTACAGTAAATGAGCCATCAATTTGGAACTCGTCCCTGCACAAACCATTTATCTTTCCACATCAGGGGAAAGTTGTCTCGCTGTGAGACTGCAAGAAGTTTCTACTTTATTCTTCTTTAAAGACTACATTCTTGACTACCAAATTAACATGCAACGGGTCAATGATCACTCACGCATAATTTGAATTCTTTACGAAGCATGTAGCAACAAGAACTTCATAATGCACACATGAATCTACATAAACAGGGAAGAAGTGCAGATTGCATGCTGCTGGGAGGTCAGAGAACTGGCCTATGGAACTGAGTAATATAATGGCTGAGTATTCCTGGTAAAGCACTACAGAAGCATCCCGTAGTCCCTGTAGAAACCACAGCAGTGGTAATGCATTACAGGGTGTATATGGTGTAAACCGTGAGGGTCTGTCTGCTTACTAAATAATGTATTATAATGTATATTAAAGCTAGACCCACCACTGAAGCAGTTCCTAGCGGTGCACCCTGAGAAGCCTTGCACTGTCTGCCACTATGGAAAAGAACAGGCACTTCTGGTATAATTATGCACATCTCAGAAGCAAGCAGAGGCCATCTGTCAATGTCTGAATCAGTTACCTTATTACCACTGCCTAAAGATATAAATATAGAAGTGGGAGCTGCCTTCGTTAAGGCATGAGGTGGCGTGCCCCTCCAGACAGCTCCAAAAATTAACTTAATTGCAAATGATAACTTGGAGGAGGAGGAGGAGTGGCGGTACCACGGCCGGCCTGGTAGCGGCCAGGGGCATCTGTGAGCATTGCAGTGTGGCACAAAGCTTGTAAGGACATTCACTGCTTTGTCGCTGCCCTTTCTTTTCACACATCGGCCTGTTTTTACTCTAGTTCAAGACCTTTCCTTTTACTATCAATCAGAGGTGATATTCCAATGTGATTTATGTGTTTTTTCCCATGCTATCCCTATTTGAGGATGACATAAATCATTGCAAATTAGATCCTCTCGTCAATCTCTCAGCCTGCTGACGAGTGGGTGAGACACATGGTGGCTGATTCATTCTTTGTGGGCAGTTTTCACTGTGTGCCTTTGACACTTAACGCTAGTCAATGCCCACCTGTTCTCAGACAAAGGCACACTGAAACTACAATGTTACTGTCTGCTTTTAAAAATAACACCCAGTGCAATGCCGTGTTGTCTGAAAAGAGACAAAGACAAAAAAAAAAAAGACAACAACAAAACTTGCATCATCCATAAAAGACACGCATGTCATAAAACAAACTTGAGGTTTTTATCAATGAGCAGCGTTAAGCTATAACCGTAATGATGATCACAATGAAAATTGCGGGTGTTAGAGTTGGTCCTCTCCCATCCTTCTGAGATCTCTATTTGTGCGCTGTGCTCCCAAACAGCAGGTGAAGTGGAAGTGGAAATGAAAGATTAGGGTGTGCCACCTCACACTCCCGTCGCCTGCGGAGGATCTAATTATAGGTGGGGACCAGAAGATGGCCCCGTCCCGCTGACCTGTCACCTGTCAGCCTGCCTATCCTCCTGCTCTCCAGCCCACATCCCTACCTCCCTACCTGCCTGCCTCCGAGTCGCTCGCTATCTGCTGCTATGCATTGCAATCTACCTGACGGTCGAGCTCTCTCTCTCCCTCCCCTCTTTCTGTGCTCCAACTTTCTTTCCCAGATAGCAGTCTGCCTCCCACTCTATCCTTCTACAATCTCATGCATTGTTCTCTGCCTCCCTGTCTGTGTGTCCTTCTTGCCCGTCTGTGCGCCTGGCTGTTCCAAAGGCTGTAATACATTGAGCCTGGCCATTGCTTGGGGGGATTTGCACCTTAGGATCAGTGAGAAGGGCTTATGAAATACACCAGGTATGAATTGCATGTCATCCTGAGACAGAGCAGGCAGACAGAAGAAAGGCGGTGAAAGAGGAGTTCTTCACACACCCTGTCTGTGACCGCTTCCTCACCCTGACGTGGCGCTGCCAGGGCTTTCATGGCAAGTGTATGCTCTTAATCATGACATTACATGTGCTCTAAGGATGGGGATTGGCAGGGTGAAATAAAGATTATTTTGGCTTAGGGCCTTAGATCACATACCCTCATTAAAAACAGCTAAACAGAGACATTTAAACAAGGTTCAAATCTCAGAGGCAGACTGTCACTCCTCCACCCAAGGAAGCTGAGACTCTGATCCTCCTTACACCGTCCCCCGAGTTAGGAGGCTTTGCTAAGAAGTCAGATGTACAAACGCCCCAGCCCCGGCCTTTCAAATACACACTAATGTCACCAGAACTGAAAGAAAGCCAAGTGGGGTTTGATTTAAAGGATAAGGCACATCCATCACATACACACGGGATGAAAACAAAAGGTAGTCATCGATTTTCCGAGGAAAAGGAGGAGCAGAGAGAGAAAATGGCTGAGCCACAGATACTCTTCACCGTCTAATTCACATAAAATGAAAGTTAAAATTGGACTGCAGTGAAATGGGACAAAACTTCTTCGCCCCAAGGCTTAAAGCGAGTTCATTAACGTGAGGCAACGACTTACCAGAAAGGCTATTAGACTCTGTTGCGTGCTCTCCCATTGAAAACAGCTTTTAATGTACTGTAACGTGTACAGCACTGCTGTGCTGATTTTGCGTACCCGATATATATTCTGGGCAAGAACCTAATGGGAAATAATCAGAACAAAATGCCAGTTAGTATCTTTTGATGCTGGACATAATGTTCATGACTTTACAATCAGCCTGATTCAGCTTTACAAGCCCTTATTTTCTGCTGTGTAGCTTGATGTTTAAAGCCAATTAAAATAATCAGTGTGACTATGACCAATTAATCTATAACCACGCGTAGCTTTGTTGTGGACGCTTCATTTGTGTGATGTGAGGGCACACTCTGGCATTTTCTTGTTCCCTGCTTTCCATTAACTGTGTGGACATTATGTACAGAATAGCTGTGCGATGTCAAGTGAAATAACCTTTTTGGAAAATTTAAGGTTGTCCTCCGTGAATTTGGTTTCCTTTGGTTGGAAGGTTCTGACACCTGCTCTGACCTGGGGGAGAAAATGTGAAGAAAAAACAAAAACAAAAACAAAGAAAAAAGGATGCACTTTAGCCTGCAGAGCAAATAACTGTATACCTTTCTTACAACCTTAGACACGATTAGTTTAATACAGACTTGCTTACTCACTTTGTTATAGATAACCTCCAGTTCCAGCGTGATGGTCCCTTTGGACAACCTTCCCAAGTCTTCTTTCTTCAAGAACATACACGTCTGCTGACCATTCTGAACCTTTTCCAATAGTACAGTAAAATACATCCTTAAATGTCTCTAATCATCAAATAAATGCATATTATAATGTGTATATTTGATAAACTTCCATCCATCCATTATCCAAACCGCTTATCCCAATTGGGGTCACAGGGATGCTGGAGCCTATCCCAGCAGTCATTGGGCAGCAGGCGGGGAAACACCCTGAACAGGCCACCAGTCCATCACAGGTCCGACACATTCACACCTAGGGACAATCTAGTACGGCCGTTCACCAGACCTACATGTCTTTGAACTGTGGGAGGAAACCGGCGCACTCGGAGGAAACCCATGCAGACATGTGGAGAACATGCAAACTCCACACAGAGGACGATCTGGGATGACCCCCAAGGTTGGACTACCCTGGGGCTCAAACCCAGGACCTTCTTGCTGTGAGGTGACCACGCTAACCACTTCGCCACCGTGCCACCCTATTCGATAAACTTAGCCAAATTAAATTCTACCACCATGGGGATCAACTGGAAGATCATAAACAAACTCACACTCAGTAATGGGACCATCACTTTCCCCAAAAAGTTTGGGGCTTTGTCTCCGTTCTCATCGAGGACAGTCAGCTCTATCACATCATGGATGTCCTTTATTGGGCTGCAATACATTAGGAAAATAAAATAATTCACAGACTCTTGTAAAATAAGGGAAAAGGAACATACATGCCATCATCTTACTCACAATGTAAAGACCTTATTCCACTCTGGATTTAGAGTCTTGTAAATGGTCTGAGTTTGAAGTTTACTGTTACCAAGCTCAATAACACAGTAGGGGTCGCTTTTTCCTAAAAATGAGAAAGCCGTGTTAGTGCTATGTAAAAGAGGAAGGCCCAGACCATGAGGAAGACATTTGGAGCAGTGAAGTATTGTTATAGATTACCATTGAGATCTGCCGCTGGAAGGTCTGCTGCCTTTATAACCTTGACCTGAAGGAATCCAATCTCCCTCACACACTTATGAGAATTTTTCAAGCTCTACAAAAATGAATATCACCAAGTTATCTATTTTTAAATTTCCAAAATGCTTTATATTATGGTCTGCTAGATTAAATTGTATGCTTAACATTAAAAATGTCACAAAATTACAGTGTTATTATCAAAATAATGCGCTACTGCTACTTTGTGAAATCAACAATTAGTAATAATTTTCCTCCAATTTTGCAAACTAAAACTGATCAGTACACAATGGGATATTACATTAATATGTGGGAACTGAGCGCAGGCACTTCCATATGATTATGATAAGTACTAAGTAACTTACAAATTTTCCCATGATCATGTCCCTCTCATCAGGCTGCTCCAAAGGAGCAGAGTGGATGTCAGAGATGGACACACCCCAGCAGGGCTTCAGGGTGACCAGAAACACCAGCCTGCCCTTCCCTGGGTCTAGTACACGGGTGTAGAGCTGCCTCTCATTAACCGGTAGTCTCGACAGGTCAACCTCAACCCTGAGACACATAGGGAAGACATCAGGCCCACTAGGCCTGTGAAAGATCAAATGGAAGGGGAAATTCACACAACACTGCAGGAAATACTCACATTCCCCATGATTCCTCACACTTCTTTCCTCGGTTAGAGAACACCTCCACCTGCAGAGGCTCCTGGTTCTCTTCAAACTGATTAAAGTCAAACTGCTCTCTCCACTGGGGGTTGGCTTGAATGCATAGGTTCTGACAGAGGTGAAGGCACAGTTTCAGCCTCATACAGTAACATGGACTCTCTCTCTCTCTCCCTCTCTCTCTCCCTCTCCCTCTCCCTCTCTCTCTCTCTCTCTCTCTCTCTCTCTCTCTCTCTCTCTCTCTCTCTCTCTCTCTCTCTCTCTCTCTCTCTCTCTCTCTCTCTCTCTCTCTCTCTCTCTCTCTCTCTCTCTCTCACACACACACACACACCGATGCAATGTCAGGTTTAATGCATTGTCAAAGCAAGCAGCCACTACATGACAGGTGGATTAAGTCTTTATTCAATCCAACTAGAACGAAGCAGGATAGGAGAAAGAGGTTGGATTTGAGTGAGTATATTTGGATGTGAATTTTTTTTGTTTTCGTGTGTGTGTGTGTGTGTGTGTGTGTGTGTGTGTGCGTGCGTGCACGTGCCTGTATGTGTACACCTCAGTAGCCACTCTGGGATTGTAAACACTGACAGCTTCCAATTAGAATCAGCTTTGTTCAACAAACAAACAAGCAGAGGGGAAAGCAGAGAGGTTTACAAAGAAATGACACGGCAACACAAGACAAGTGCACTGTGGAATCATCAGGAGGGGGGGGGGGGCAACAAGTAGAGATAGATGAACAGGGCATGCTGGGTATGCAAATGAAAGCAGTGAAGCCCAACACCTGAAGCACTGGGAGAAGCAACTGGCAGCTACGCCCAGTCTAATGAGCTGTCTCTTCCATGGCCCAGTGAGCCAAGGTGGAGGTGAGTCACAGACAGACACCTGCTGAGAGGGAGAAGAGGGAACGAAAACGATAGGGGGAGGGTGGAGATGCTTAGATGAATCAGAAACAGTGAGACCAGAGGAGATGTAAGAAAGAAAGAAAGAAGATCAAAACAGAATAAAAAGAAAAGTAGAAAAAGAAGGAAGGAGAACTACTTTTGAAAAAGAACAAGACTAACCTTGCTCTTGTATTTCTGATCAGCCAGCCGGAAGCGGACATAGATGTCTCCTTGGCCGTACCGTGGCATGTCCTGTCCCTCCACCAAGGTGATACCAAACACCCCTGTCCAGCACTGGCTCTTAAGTTGATTCTTCTGAGTCTCAGATGAGCGCTGGGGCTGTGCCACTGCGTGGATTTGGTTCTGTTGCTGGCCTCCCTGGGTAGGGTACAAAAACAGAGACAGGATAGCATTTAGGTGAAAACTGTGTGTGTGTGTGTGTGTGAAGCCTCACCGCACTCTGCTCTGTTTACCTGCCCCTGCCTCGTTCTGGCATCCTATCATGTCTGCAGAGTTCATGAAAGTGGGACAAGGGGTGTACACTATACAGCCTATCTCTGTTGGAGCACATTAGCACATCTCTACTGACAGGCAAGCCACACCAAGGAGGCTCCTGGCGAGAAAGGGAGAGAGAGGGGGACGTCAGCAAGCAGCCAGATGTCCCTGGCTGTGACAGTCCCACTCATCACAGGCTCCCAGACTGAGTGTGGGGAGGCAGGACACTTGGCATACTGCAAGAGAGACAGCAGGCAGCAGTGAGTAATGATGCAAACCACATAGCTCACTCATCAGCGAATTATGAATACACGCAGTATATATGGCCAGCATCTATTGAGTTATGCTCACTATAAGTTGGTGTATTCTTCCAAGTGCTAATTTAACCAGCTGGGTGATATATCCATTTCTGCAGCAAACGAAATTGCACTGCATAAGAGCAATCTCTCGAATCAAGGGCAGGCCCCCCACATGATTCAATTCTTCTGCCCTGTGTCACAGAGGGAGTGAGAGAGAGCAGCTTGATATGTTTCTACGGGTTCGTGTTCCCTGTGAGGCCACGCGGTGATAGGCCAAAGCTGTAAAAACAAACAGCAGAGCGGTTGTGTAGGGCTGACTGTAATTAAAGTGCAGAACCATAATCTGACTCAAGCCTCTTTGATTGCCCAGCTCTTTCGGCTGCCCCAGCCGGCACTGCTTCAAACAGCCCCCGGTACGACTCCCCTGCCACCCGGGCCCCTCCTCCTCACTACGGGGTCACAACCC
This sequence comes from Lampris incognitus, assembly GCF_029633865.1. Classification (NCBI taxonomy): domain Eukaryota; kingdom Metazoa; phylum Chordata; class Actinopteri; order Lampriformes; family Lampridae; genus Lampris; species Lampris incognitus. The sequence goes on from NC_079216.1 coordinate 63,755,618, forward strand.
ACGTTGCCACCCAATCCGGGGGGGATCAAAGCACATCTCAGGGACCTGAATTAACATGGAATACCACAGACGCAGCCCTATAAATATCAACCCCTTTCAAAAGGACAGGAACAGAGGGAGTGGAGGAGCGATGTATAACAGGCCCCAGCCAAGTCATCCCAAGTGTTTATCTTGGGCACATTTCTATCTCAGCGGCCAATAAAACAATTCCACTTAACTGTAAGTGGCCCCTAAAGAGAGTCTATTCCTGGTCCTAAAAGGGCTGTGCGATTGCTTCCATATGGTGGGACAGCATGGGGACGAGTAGGATGAGCTCAGACCTAGGTCCATTTGGCTGGTACCTCAGCTCTGTCCATCCACAGCTGGGATATTACATCCTAACATCTGGGTTATTGCCCACTATGCCTGGGAATTATCAGCCTTGCCGATCTTAGGCATCCCACACTGGCAACATGCCTTCAGGAGCAGAGCCCCCACCTCACACTCCCCATCCCTACGCTGTTTGAAACACTATCACATGGCAGAGTTTTACTCAGGCACTTGCCTTTGCTGGTCTCAGTGGTGGTCACACAGGGGGAGAAAAGGATGTTTCAGAAAGAAGGAGGGAGTAGTGCTGGATGAGATATGTATTCAGCACCTCCAGGATAGGTGTTAAATGCAATAAGATATAGTGCATTTGTCAAAAAAATTGGCATGAAGTAAGTATTTTCAAATTGTTAAATTAGCACTGTGATTTGGGCAGCACAACATTGTGTTGAGTCCCATCGCACATTTCTCTCTCCCTCTGAGTATCTTTAACCATCTGTGGAGGATAACCTACTTTTTTGTATGAAAATTGCTTCATTCCTTTGTCATTTAACATCAAACTGAGATTGCATACCAGACCATCAAGAAACTGAATAGCGGCAGATGTAGGGACTATATAGGAGTGACTATAAACCCATGGCTACAATGACTTCGGCATCATGAGTCCCCAGCAGCAGCACTCTTTCTGTATCTAATTACATCTGCTGTTGAATATATTGAAAACTGCGTGAAAAGAGGTGGAATTTTGTTTACTAGATAAAAACGGTACGATGGGATTACACTCATTTTAGAGCTCTTTCACATGAACATAATCCTTCAATATGATAATTCTGACATGTTTTGATCACTGTTTATTATTATTATTAATAATAATAATAATAATAATAATTATTATTATTATTATTATTATTGTGCAGTTGTTTCTTTTTCATAGCAAAAATGACATCCCATAGAATAGTGTATCCAATAGAAAAAAAAGAGATTTGCAATGAAACCACAACAAATAGGCTGCACTGAAACAAGGTTTCACACAAAAGCGTGCACCCAGTGCACACACCTTATTCTTTGTTTCACCATAGTACAGTAATCTACTGCCCCCTAGCGTTTTCCACCAAGGAAATTGTCCAAAAGAATTGAATCGAGTGCAACTGGACTTGGTATATATCCGTGAAAAGGAAATTGTAGATACTATTCTACCGAGGCTATGAATGCTGGAGTACTTATGGTATGTGGGATAAAATTTGTAAATGGATGCTTAAGCCCAAATGTAATGATGTCAATATCCATACCTTATTCTTCTTTGGTGGCCATCTCTGTAAATCAAACAGAATAAAATCAGTACGATCTCATTTAGGGAAGGGTAGAAACGCAACTTGTATGTGAATACATGCCTCTCGTATGAGACATTTTCTTACTGGGCTTCTTTTGATGGTGGCTTCTCTGAACATTAGACAGACGTCAACAATGATGACTCCCAGGTTATCCTCCTTACTTTTAGGATCATTCAGATGTAGCTCCATCTCGTAGGTTCTGGAGGGAAACAGAATAAACAAAAACCAAGATAATGCCCACAGTCTATGATGGATTTCATAGTAATACTGTAATTGCTGATATTTTGTACTATTAAAGAATCCAACTTACGTGTTCAAGTCAAGATTCTTAAGGGAAATAAAGTTAGAACCCATAAAATCATCGGTGGTCCGGGTTTTATCGTAGACCTACCAAAAAAAAAAATCACTTACATTATTATTTATTTTAAAGACATATAACTTCAAATAACCTGTACCAAATCACTGTGCTAAAACCTACTGTGTTTTACAAAACCGTGTGACCAATCTGTAAGAGAAAATACCACCTCACGAGTCAAAATGAGGATTTTAGGAGGCCTACCCGCACTTCCACGGAATGCTCTCTGTCTCGCAGAGGATGGGAGAAAGACTCGTTCCACCGTGGATTCAGGTTTTTCGACATCACTTTGCTTTTATAGAACTGTTTCCCCTCAAGTTTGAATTTCACGTAGGGATAACTTGTACCTACAATGAACCATAAAACAGAGCAGAGTGACAAGCCAATTCAGTATAGTGTGACGCAAGCAGTAATTAGTGTTAAAATACAACCAGATTGTAAAAAATGTGACATTGTAGCAATCTGTAGTGTAAATGATTGCTGTAATTCAAGTGCATTTTATTTCACACTGAACATATGAACACTTAAAATCACATGCTGTATGAGAACGCCCACAAATACAGACACCCTTCCCCCATAGTGGTTAAATCAAAGAGCTGTTGTGTCTGAGGCTGAAATATGTGGGGAGGAGGTACACCCAACATCTACTGGCAAAAAATAGAGGGATGTAGCTGTTTAATTGTGAAAGAGTAAAACACTCGCCAGCATGAGGCAACCGGGAACCAGAACCTCGATGCAACCAGTGTTAATCTCCCAAGCCTGTTAAGTAAGTCTGTCGCTGAGTGGGGTGGGTGTACAAAATGTCTTTGTCTCCATCATGGCAGGCAGATTGGCCAAAAAAAAAAAAAAAAAAAAAATGAAAGCCAGTCCTATGCCTTCATTTGTATTGGGAAATAAAGGGGTGCTTGAGAGAGCCTGCAGGGAGGCTTGAATCACATGACAAAGGCCCTGTGGGGATGTGCTGTCAGGCCTGTCAGCTCCCCACTCCAAATGAACATCTCGCATAGGCAGGCAGGACCCACAGCAGCTCCGCCCTGCCAGCCTGTGACAGGGAAACCTCCAGGCAACTTGACAGGAGGAGAATGTGGCATCTAGCAAGGAGAAAAGCTCTGGCATGACTGAGAACAGTGACGATGGAAATTAATGGGGGGGGGAAAAAAGGGGAGAACAAAAAAAAAAAAGATCCAAGAGGCGGGGGCTGGTGGCGTGGGTCCTTTCACAATATGTAATGACAATGTACAGCGTTGGTGGGTCTTTGGCTCAGAGTTGATTGTTGGGCAAACAGTAGTGAGACAGGGGGCGTGTGGGGATTGAATCACGGTGCCATCTTGTCAGGGGAAGTAAGGTCTCAACTAGCGGGGAGTGGAGCACCAAGCTGAGACGATCTGCCACGGCCAATGCAGGTGGAACACCCTTTGGCTACGAGCGAGATGCATTTACTCATTACTTCTTACATTCAAGATGAAATCCCAACCCCATGGGACTACACCCAAATCAAGTTCTGCATGAAACTCGTAGTACATACCCAACTTCAACCTCGGGGATGAATAAAGTATTCTGATTCTGACATGTAGCACACGAAGCTTTCAATAAGACAGACCCAGCTTTTACCAATTATCTCACGTCACATATTTGTACCAAAAAATACCACTGATGTCAGTAGAAAACACCAACATTGGCGAGTCTTAGCTTTTAAAGTAAAATGTAAAACAAAAAAAAAAGTCGTATATAGCTTTACTAACTAAAGTCGTGAGGCCACGCGTTATGCTTCTCTCACACACTTCCATTTATGGACACTTGAGGTCGCTACTTCCTCAAACTAAACCCTGTTAAGTGCACTCGCAGGGCCTCAAGGAAAGGTCAAAGGCGCAAGAAGAAGAAAACCATCAGAAGGAGGTTTGTATTTCAGGCGTGCACCCACACCCCCCCCCCCACACACACACACACACAATTTCTAGAATAAGGATAGCAATAAGCTCAACATCTTGCACAATCCATAGGAGCTTTTGAATGTGGCGATGGAGGATTTACCTGTGGTAATGAGCCTGGGATATGGGTTCAGCATGCTACTTTAAAACAAGTATGCCAGAATTACAGTAAGTAAGCTATCGCACAGATTTCAAAACACCTTAAGCATGTGACAGCTTATTATATAATGACTGAAAAATAGATTTACCACCTCTACGAAAAATTCACCAGGACTGATACCTTGCAAAAATAGTTAATTTTACTAAAAAATAGAAAACAAAGAAAGAAGAAACTCACATGACGATGATGTGTTTCTACTGAATAGGTTCTGTGCAGCATAGTACAGTAAAAGCTTTCTTTACTCGGGTCTGACTGCATGGCTTCTGGTAGTTTTCTTTTGCTTTTCTTTTGTTGCTGATACAACACTTAACAGGAGACAAGTAAGCAGTAGCATTTACTGAACATGCGCCATGCTGACTTTACACACAAGACTGCACAGCAATGACACATACCCAATTTCCCGCTGTGTGAATAGCACGTACTGAAGGCCTGGCTAGCAGGAATTCCATGTATAGCAAATGTATCAGCGGGTTCTACCCTTTAGATTGTCCTGAAAGCCAGTAAACAAATTCCATTCTTTTGCAAAAGAAATCTGATGCGTCGTGGACTTACCTTGACATCATCTGAATTCTCCAACAAATCTATTCAAGGGCATTTCAGCTTAAAAACGACCATGATAAAGGGAGTATAAATATCTAATAACTTCTCAAGATCTATGGGAGGAAAAAAAAACACTTTAAGACTAAATGATAGACCCTATAATCTTTATAATCTAATAATCGTTTTTTTATTATTTTTATTATTATTTCTGTGTAAGGCCAGGATTTTTGGAACCACCCGTCCATTATCCAAACCGTTTATCCTGCTCAGGTTCACTGGGATGCTGGAGCCTATCCCAGCAGTCATTGGGCAGCAGATGGTGAGACACCCTGGACAGGCCACCAGGCCATCACAGGGCCGACGCACACACAAACATTCACACCCAGGGACAATTTAGTACGGCCGATTCACCTGACCTACGTGTCTTTGGACTGTGGGAGGAAACCGGAGCACCCAGAGGAACCCACACAGACACGGGGAGAACATGCAAACTCCACACAGAGGACGACCCGGGATGACCCACCAAGGTTGGAACCACCAGTGGTTTCTTATTGACCTACCAGAGCGTTTGCGTTTAACGGTCAGGTTCCTGCCCTCCTTAAGGTTGATGGTGAGGAGGTATCTTTGTAAGGCCACAGCTGCTGGGACCTCAAGCCCTGGTGTCAGCACCTGGGATGGAGATATAAGCACATTAATTGGGTTTCTCAAAGTCATATGTTTATCCCGTTTTAATGAGCTCAATAGTCAAGGCAGTACTCACTGAGATATCTGACAGGTCTTGCATGGCCTTGTCAAAGAGTTCACTGTGCTCACTAGACATCTATGTAGAAATGGGTCATTGTGATCACTATTTACAATAGACAGATTATAAAGCTGAATTTTAAGGCCTGCAGTGCAGTGGGCATGACAGTTTCTGATTGTGATTGTAAATACTTATTTTTGGGCTATAAATCTATATCAAAGTTATCAAGATTTTCATAATGCATTTTCATAATGAATTTTCATATGCATTGCCTCTGAGCGGTGCAAAGAGAAATTTGTCCACTGCACTGTAGCTGAATTGAGCTGCAAAAGCAACAAAACAATATCCATTGCGCAAAAAAAGTATCCTTACTCAAACTTTGCATCTTAAATTGTTCATTGTTTCTCCAACCATTAAGTTTTTTTTTTTTTACAAGTTCACCTAACAGAAGAAGATATAGTGGATATAGTTTCTACTATACTGCAGGCTTTATTGAATCAATTTCATTTTTAATTTGAAATCAATCTTGAGCCATAGCATGTAAGATACATTGTGGATGTCCAGTTCTCAGATAGCATTTTACTTGTGTACTACTTTTATAAGTGCACGAGAGGTTTACTTGTTGTTAGTATAGTACTTATTGTGACGACTGAATAGATGAACTTCTGATGAAAAAATACATTTACTGCTGGGATAGGCTCCAGCATCACTGTGACCCTGAGAGCAGGATAAGTGGTTTGGATAATGGATGGAATAATGGATATTATCTCTATACCCTCTAGCGTATCAGCCTTAGCTTTACTGATCAGTATATGATCGTTATTTTTGTGCTTTTACAGATGGAGAACAGGGCCCTTCAACTGCAGGTGTGCTAAAGGAAATAGGAGCATGGTGCAGGTACTGACCTCCTCTGCTTCTTCCCAGACCTCCTCTAGCTGGGATCCCTCCAGCAGGGGCTCCTCCATGCAGAGGGCCTCCGATATCTGGGGAGAGAGAAAGTCTCGATCCAGTTCCTCTGAGTCCGTGGTCCATGGCATATTGACTCGCTCCTCACTGGGTGTATCACCGGCAGAGTCCAGTGAGGTACCATCTGCGCTTTCCATCGGTGTGCCTCTTCTGGGTACGGGCCGAGACCATCTATCTGCATATGATATGTCTTCTCTGATTGCTGGTGGTGTCCCTCTCTCAGGTGGAAGCTTTATTTGCTCATTTGATGAGGGCTGTTTTTCTGTATGAAGGTTTGCATGCTCTCCAAATGAGCTTGCTCTGGCAAGTGCTGCTGTAATTCCCCCTGAGGACATGTTCACTCTCTCTGTAGAAGTATTTTCTGTGTTGTAAAGTCTCTCTGTGGAGAGATTCTCTTGGTCTCCTGAGAGGGCTAGATGGGGTAGAGGTGCATTTATATTAGTAAGAACAGTTCTTGGTGAAGGGACAGGAAGAGACAGAGGCCTCGGTACATTCCCTTTGACAGTTTTGGGTGGCTTATTTACTTGTGCATACACTGGTTCTGCACTCAAATTCCCTTTGCCCTCTGAGCTTGGATCTCTTCTGACATCTTCCACCTCTTCATAGTGGGTCAGTGGCATCACAGGTGGACTTATTAGGTTGTCAAAAGAATCTGTATCATCCATGGGAACTTTGTACCTTGTCAGGGAGACTGAATCACTCAGTGTGTCGGCAAATGATGGTGGTTCATTGGTGATAGAACTGCTAGCAATGGAGTCGGTGTCACTTTGCCCAGGGGAAGTACCAAAGAAGAAAGAGGGTGAATCAGTGGACAGTCGGCCTTGAGGGTAATCTAGGGCACTCGGTGTTGGAGAGGGTTCACTTGGCAGTAACCTCAGGTCTGGCACTGAGATGCTGTAACGATGACCAAGCCTCATGCCTTGCCTTCCAAGTCCCTTCTTGCCTGGCTTCTTCAGGTTGGGCATTTTTGTCTTCAGACGGAAATTATCAAAAAAGTTCTTTTTCTTGGGCTCCATGTTGAGTAGCATAAAGCTTGGCTATGACTTGACAATGAAACAAAAACAAAGTTAAATGGCAATCATATTGATTCAGTCATATTGATGCAGATGTACAGCAACACAAGGCTACCAGGCATCTTGCAAACAATTTTTCGGAAGCTCTTCTATATCAAAGTGCAAGAGTTAAATTTGAACTTTCGAAGGACCAACCCACCTGCCAAGTTGTCCTTAATTCTTGTTAAGAAATGTGACAGGTCAGAAGATATGGCTGTGTTCTCTTACGAAAGAGAATGCATGGAACACGTGTAAATCCATACTTTTTTGAAAAGTATGGATTTACATACTTTTCTATTATCCCATGTTTGACTCTACGTGTAATATTTTCAGCTGAACAGATTGTGACTCCAGAATACTTTCCCACAGCTACAAATTAAACTAGAAGCCCCCTGGTATGTGTGATCTCTGTGAAGGGTGAAAGTGTATGCTTAAATCATGTATGCAAGTAACCTGATAACATCTATTTTCAGCATCTCTGATATATTCTCTGAACCATTCCACTTTATCACCTCTTATTTCGCCTGTATAAGTCAATCCTTGTGTATCTGAAGATTGTTGTGTGGTAGTGTTGTTATTCTATGTTAAGTACACTGAGAGTCACGAAACTGGAGTCAAATTACATGTATGTGCAAACCTACATGGGCAATAAACTTGATTCTGATTCTTAAGCTCAGTAAGAAATAGGGATAAAAGACAGAAGATACATCGAAATATTTCACCATCTAAGCCTGAAAGATTAGTCATTTCTATTATCTTGTTATCAAAACCAGTAGCAGACTTTGCATCCTTTCTTCCCTAATGATTCATCAACTTTAAAAAAAAACCCAAGAAATACCTGCTAATAATAGAATCACAAACACTCCACGAAATAAAAGTTACTGGGCAAATTGTGAAATCAAATACTAAAAAAACATAAACTGTACCTGTTCAGTGTAGTGTTGTGTTGGACAGCCTGGTAAAGTATGTCCCAAGTTTAGACTCCTCAGAGTTTGGCAGCACACTTGGAGAGAGGTAGTTCTACCATTAACACTATGGTAAAAATGAGGAAGTATTTTACATAGCAGAACTAAATGCACTTTCCTGGATGAAGAGAACTTGGCTGATTGCAACTCTGAGACTCCTGGCTGGGCTAAACTGGCCATACCAGTCCCACCAGGTGCGTTCCAACGACTGAGATTGCTGTAGTCAGTGTAAAGAGGGTAAGATCAACCTGAATCAACTCTCTCAAAAGACAAAGTTGTACAATAAATGAGCGCTAAGTATTAAAAATGTTGACAAACCAGTGTAGCAAGAAAAATAGTATCAGGGAAATGCCCTGCGTCAACAGATTATGTATAGAGTATGAAGAGGAAAAATCTCACATACTTGAGAGCCTGATTTGTCTGCGTGTTTGTTTTTGTTTGTGTCTACAGGACTAGACATCTTATTTCTCACGATGAGCTTATTCATAGGCCTTAATAATTCTGAGATGTGAAGCAGCTCGTGGACCTGCAAAGGAGGTCACTGACTCATTCATTTACAGACTAGTCTAAAAGGGGAGGGGGCGGGTTATATCACGCTTCTATATTAAATTGAGCTTTGAGTGGCTTGGAAGTATAATCTAAGAAGTGCAAAAACCAGTTTACAGTTTCAAACAATTTCCCTTACAAAGTACATAAATGAACAACTCGGTGTTCTGCCCGATGTGAGTCCTATTCAGATGGACAACACCCTTTTGCTGCTACGATGAGGTGCTGGCACCCACCCGACTTGGCACCCGTGTCACTAGATGGCTGGTGACCAACCTAGCAACCCTTTCTGACCCGAGTTTGCGTGTTAAAGTGGTGTAGAAGTGTTGGTTACCGATACAGTCTGCTGGGGGCATGGGAAAAAAAACCAAACAAACAAACAAGAAAAACAAGAAAGACGACAACACGTTGACAAGTTCCTTAACTGACAGGTCATGCAGCTATAAAGTCATGTCCTGAGGAGAAATTTCACTTAACGTGGTCAGTAATACTGTCCAAAATTGAGTAGGGTCACACCCCCCCACCCCACTTGCTCTGCCTACCACGTCTTCATTTTGTTCAGAAACTAATGGAAATGTTCGGAACCAAACTCACCCCGGGTTCCTTAACCGATCCAGTCACACGAGTTCTGAGGTGAGATCTCTCTGTTGGAAACACGTTTTCCACGGTTATGAACTTGACTCTACCCACCTAGTGTTGAGAAACTATAGAAAATTACGTATTGTAGCGAATTCGGGGGGGGGGGCAACCACAGGGACTGCCGCGGCCGGGACGCGAACCCATATCGCCCGCACCGCAGGAGACATCGCTAACCGCTCGACTAAAGCAGTGTTTTTCAACCGGAGGTCCGCGGACCCCTAGTGGTCCGTGGTGTAATTGAAAGGGGTCCGTGAAAATAAAATAGCTTTAAAAAAGAGATCCTGTGACATTTATAGAAATAGGATTATTTTACTCAAATGTGACTGAGACCTTTATCTACCTAAACTATAAAGGGTAACAGGACTTTTTTCTCTAATTACATCTGTTTCACAAGTGTCATTTATTGTATTTTAATAAGAGATCTCGCTCCCGTTTGCATTGTTAAAAGTTACTGCATAAAAATTCTGTTGTTACATATATCTGAAAGTTACTGAATACATATTCTGTTTTGTTACATATATCTGAAAGTTACTGCATAAGAATTCTGTTTTGTTAACTATACCTAAGTTACAACTGAAAGCTCTTATTTTTGCCCCAAAGAGTGAATAAATGCTATAAGGCAATTTAAAATGCAGTTTCTACTGTTTCTATCTAATTGCAACCCCCCTCCCCCAAGATCAGGTGGAGGGGTCCTCAGGGTAGATCAAAAATACGCAGGGGGTCCAGGACCCCAAAAAGGTTGAGACCCACTGCCTTAACCGATCCAATCACACGAGTTCTGAGGTGAGATCTTTCTGTTGGAAACACGTTTTCCACGGTTATGAACTTGACTCTACCCACCTAGTGTTGAGAAACTATAGATAATTGCGTGTCGTAGCAAATTCGGGGGGGCAGCCACAGGAACTGCCGCGGCCGGGACGCGAACCCGTATAGCCCGCACCTCGGGAGACATCGCTAACCGCTCGGCTAGAGGATCAGACCCGCCAGCCAGCGGCCAGCGTGTCTTCTTATCCATGCACGTTACACTATGTACAGTCATCGAATTTTTATCTCCTTACCTTGTAGGGTCTTTGTTTTCTAATGGAAAATTAGATCCAGATTAACTAATGAGAACCATTAAAAGTAAAGTGGCAAACGAGTCGTTCTAGACCCAGGGGATGAAGAGGTGGAGGGTGGCCTGCTAGCAGGCTCGGCTAGCTAGGCTTACCGTGTAAGGGCGGCAGGGAGCAAGGTTAGCTTCTGTGCTGGGGACACCAAATCCCGGATTTCTGTGAATTTCGGCATTAACATAGTGGACACATTTGCCAATCCCGCTTTCTGGAAAACTGCCGTACACCACCGCGTAGTAGTACTGCTTAAAAAGGAGTAATGTGGTTACATGACAAACTAAAAATCTACTACTACTTTCGGCTGCTCCCGTTAGGGGTCGCCACAGCGGATCATCCGTTTCCATTTCTTCCTGTCTTCTGCGTCTTCCTCTGTCACACCAGCCACCTGCATGTCTTCCCTCACCACATCCATAAACCTCCTCTTTGGCCTTCCTCTTCTCCTCTTCCCTGGCAGCTCCATATTCAGCATCCTTCTCCCAATATACTCAGCATCTCTCCTCCACACATGTCCAAGCCATCTCAATCTTGCCTCTCTTGCTTTGTCTCCAAACCGTCCAACCTGAGCGGTCCCTCTAATATAATCGTTCCTAATCCTGTCCTTCTTCGTTACTCCCAGTGAAAATCTTAGCATCTTCAACTCTGCCACCTCCAGCTCCGCCTCCTGTCTTTTCGTCAGTGCCAATGTCTCCAAACCATATAACATAGCTGGTCTCACAACCATCTTGTAAACTTTCCCTTTAACTCTTGCTGGTACCCTTCTGTCGCAAATCACTCCTGACACTCTTCTCCACCCACTCCAACCTGTCTGCACTCTCTTTTTCACCTCTCTACTGCACTCCCCGTTACTTTGGACAGTTGACCCCAAGTATTTAAACTCAGATGTCTTTGTCACCTCCACTCCTTGTATCCTGACCATTCCACTGTCCTCTCTCTCATTCACGCATAGGTATTCCGTCTTGCTCCTACTGACTTTCATTCCTCTTCTCTCCAGTGCATACCTCCACCTCTCCAGGCTCTCCTCAACCTGCACCCTACTCTCACTACAGATCACAATGTCATCCGCGAACATGACAAACTAAAAATAATAATAATAATAATAATAACAAACGCCTGACTCATTTTATGTTAGCTCGGTATGCTAACAGCTATTCATTCTAACCGGCGTTAGCGGATTATAGCAAGCTAGTTTCTTTCGCGTAAATAATTGTGGCGCCATTTTCTTTTCCCGTCCAATAATATGCCTGATCAAAATACCTTCCCTTATAAACGTATCTAGTTTATTCTCGTCTCATTTGTGTAAACATGCAGCCTGTTTCCTCACTGGCTCGCTTTCGCCCACCTGTAGCCCACCCTTCCCCTTGTCACCTCAAATACATGTGCACATTAGATGATGGCGTCCTAGGGGTTTTCCAGGGGCAGCCATTAGCTACTCCCCTTTAGAGAAGCGTTAGCAACACTGTTAGCAACTCTTTTGTCGCAGAATACCCTCGTAAGCCTTGGGCCCGCTGAACACACAGGCCCCCACAATAAGGCGTTGTGTCCACTGGAGATCGCTTTCCAACCCCCCCCCCCCCAAAATCAGTGGTGCAGGAGGCGAGGCCCTTGGGCAGGGCTTTGTGGAAAGCAGGTGCAGGCTGACTGCTCAGAGTAGTGGCTCTGCAAGCTTCACATTGAAATTAATATGAATCCTGCTTTCCCTTTATTCCTTTTGTGACGATATGCATGCTTTGTAAAATGTCATTTTAGTGTCTTCAATACTGTTTTGGTTAATCGATGCTTTCTAGCTTTTTGGTTGGTGGAGCGAGAAGTGACACTGACGAGTTGTGCGCTTCACAAAACACAAAAGGAAATGTTTCATATTTGGAAAGCACCGGGGAACTCGTGGTCTTTCCATGGCGGACGATACAAAACGCATGAGGTGGGGGGGGGGGTTGTTTTGACAGGCATCCAGTGGACACACCGCTACAGCAAATTCACCAAGTCTTTATTCTTTCTTGGACTCAATATCAGTAGTGTGTAACACCCATGACAATGTTGGTCATTGTTTTTAAAAAAAATAAAGAGTCAATAACTAGCCTGATGTGGGACCACAGCTATGATTCAGCTATACACCTTTCCAACCCCCAACCCCCCCCCCCACACACACACACACACACAAAGACAAAAAAGGAATGATGCTGTTGGATTCGTCAACATGATGTCTAAGGCGTATGAAATGCCAGTTATCTGTTCACTTTATCTCATCTCTGATCTTCAGGGCTGGGTTTGGCATTCAGCGACTGCCTTGTGAGACCAAACTCCATTCCTTTCATGCAGCCCAGTATTTGTTTACAGTGGGACATGGTTTAGCCTAAGCTCATCAAAAGTGAGCATTTGTGTTTGCAAAGAATAAACTCTCGCTTGCTGTCCACACATAGAAGCTAATGCAACAGCCCCACTAATGTCCACCCGCCTTGTCTGCGCATAACAGTAGAGACTGTATGTGACAACAGATGTGTTTGAGTCTGGACCGAGCCTTGTTCAATATTTACCGATGTCTTAAAGAGCTCAGGCCCACATGAAAGAACCCAAACTTGGCACCCAGTTGAAAGGCAGGGCTGAGGAGCCGAACAGGGCTGGCCCCTGTGGCAGGTGGCCTGTCACCCTCCTCACACAATTCAAATAGTCCAAAACCCTGCTTGGTTACTCTACGCATGCACACTGGATCCCTTCCAGCATCTAGCACAGCTGGTCTGGAGGACGGGGAGCCAAGAACATGCACTTGGGGACTGCCGAGTGATGCACATGCAAACCATCAGATTGAACGGGGTCATGGAAAAAATTTGAATTGTCAACTATTTTATTGGCCAAAATGGCCCTGCTTGTCATACACACTCTGTGTTTGTCACACCAAACGTGTGGGTTCACATCTACTGCTCCAGCTCAGTCAGCTGGCTGTAGTAACTTCTGCATCGTAAACAGGTAGGAAAATGTGTTAAACTCGCTCCTTCACACAAACAACTACTTACTCTAAAACTTCTTACTTCTTATATAAAAAAAAACCCTACTTATTCTACAGTTATGAGATTACTATTTTCAAATGTAAGGCCTTATTTACATTTGATAACAATTATCAGCAGGCTTGCCGGATAAAATGACAAGTTATCTGTTGGGGAAACTTCCAGTAGTTTTGATTCAATTCTTCCAAGCACTGTAAACTTACCTGTCTTACAAAGTAGGATGTGCTGATAGCAGCAGGCTAGCAACTTCCGGTGCAATTGTTTGTATTATATCGCCATCTAGCGGTATCACATTGAAAATGCCTCGTCCGCAGAACAAACTGGGGAACCTCTGAAGATGCCCCCTCCCCCCGCCAGAGTAATAATGTCAGCTTTTAACCTGTGGTTAGCATGACTTTGGTCAGCGTGGCCATGAATTGACAGAAATACAAAACTGACTGGCTTATAAAACTTCCAAGTCAGTCAATACAAAAGCATAATTCCAAAAAAAAGAAAGTGCCACTGCAACAATTTTGGTTAGAGAGAGAGTTGTGAGGGTTCCCAGACGCTGGCTGAGCCGGACATTAAGAGGGTATAATATGTACACCTCACTGTGAGGCCTCGGGGGTGGCAGGGAAATCCACTATGCAGCACAATATAACGCCACCATACTATAATTCCCCAAGCGTAAGAAGCACGCGCTATGAAGAAAACACGGCTTCACATAAAGCCGGCGAGGTGAGGTGAGGTGAGGTGAGGTGAGGTGAGGATTACCGCAACCCTGTGCCACTTCCCCAGTTTTACGGTACGACGTGAAGGCGGTGGCCTCCTCCGGGCAACGGATGCAGGGTGGTCAATAAAACACAGTGTTTGGGCAGAATTCCGATTGAGCATACATTGAGGTGTTTAATAAAGTTGACAGTATCTATCGTTCGGGACTTCACAGGAGGACAAATTCTATGTAAGAGTTGTTCACTTCATTTTATACAGAATAAGAGAGATAACCTAAATTACACATTAAAAGCCAATATTTTTTTTTTTGTACTTTTGTGAACGCAGAATACAAATTTGTACAACAATATCTAGCATAGTATCTTAATTCTTTAATAAAAAGTTCACTTGAATAGTTATTGTAGGATGAAGGTAAAACAACACAGTCGAGGGAAATGAAAATGCGGATTAACTTAAAATTCTCTCTTGGAACTTAAAACAAATAATTTCATTCTTGGCAACAAAGTCCAGCTTGTGCTGCCAAACGGTCTGAGCGCTCAAACCGAAAACAGCTCCCTTAGCTATGTGAACTACCGACTACAAACATTTACCAAACACATAGTTCTGTTTATAAAAGCCATGAAGCGAAAGCGGTGTACTCTTGCACAGCAAAGTGAAGAAAATTCTTTACAAAGTTTCGTCGATGACCCCTTTCCTTTCACATTCGTCAGTTGTGCACGTCTCGGACACGGGCCAAAAGAGCAAGTGTATCACGTTGCATTCCCAACGTTTTGTCTTGTGTGACTCTTAACCCGAGAGGCGGCGGCGGGGCCGGCCGAGGCCGGCCGAGGCCGGGTCGACAAGCGCTGCCCTGGCAAAACCGGGAGGCGGAGAGGAAACGGAGTCATTT
Organism: Lampris incognitus; assembly: GCF_029633865.1. Classification (NCBI taxonomy): domain Eukaryota; kingdom Metazoa; phylum Chordata; class Actinopteri; order Lampriformes; family Lampridae; genus Lampris; species Lampris incognitus. Next base: position 63,770,856 of record NC_079216.1, read on the forward strand.
GTCTTTGGAATAAGGCATTTCCCAACGGTGCATACAAAATAGAGACGATTCCCTGATATGTCATCAAGTGCCAAAACTGTGTGCTCGATTGTAAGACGGCGCTGTCAATGCAAGACGTGTGTGTGTGTGTGTGTGTGTGTGTCTTTTAGTCATGTATTATTGCTGTGGTCTACCCTGCTGCGTTTAACTGCAATACTTCATGGTGGAAATGTGGAGATGGGGTACTTTCCTAGCCGTCTACCACTGTGTGTGAAGCAGAGGGTGCTGCCGCAGCAAAATCGAAATCTTTTTTTGTTTGTTTTTACACGGCGCAGGCATGCAATTGCAAACCAGCGCCCTCTGGCGGTGGCACTTTGGGCTGTATGAAAGTTAACAGTCTACTACCTTCCTCAGCTCAAGCCTGTAAGTGGGTACGTCCAGAAGCCTCTTTCTGACGTGTACTGACGCGTTTCAGTCCACCGTCACTTTCCAAGTGACCCGGCGGGGTGCACATCTGTGTGGAATAATGGGTTTTTCTAAAAACTGCATAGATCGTTACGGGTACATATTGCCAACTGTTATGGACTCGATGGGGGTGTGGGGTGTGTGTGTGTGTGTGGTGGGGTGGGGTGGGGTGGGGGGTGCTGAAGGGCGAGAAACCCCCTCAGAGTCACATAAGATCGGGCGTGGCGAATGCAGGGTGATACTCCTCTCACACAGCCAACTTTAATCATACAAAGGTGCGCAATCCAGCGGTGACATCGGGTCAATGACGGGTCATTGCTCTTTTAGGATTTAGCTGCTGAATTCTTTTGCTTACATGGAGATGAGACAGAATCGAAAGTCTTTAAATTTACCCCCCCCCCCAACCGCCCACCCTCCCAGCGCCACCCCCATGTTAGCACATACTGATGTGTCTCTGCATGATCTAGTATACAAATATAGGCAGTAGCCACCTTCCATATCTACCTGACATCAATGCCCTCTGGTTTATTCTCAAGCTCCTACAGCTCCTTAGGCCTAACCTTAATAAAATAATAATGATAACAATCATAATAATAATAATAATAATAATGAGGGATGGACGTAAGGTATTATTTCTGAGCCAATTAACTTAAAAAGAAGGAAAAAGAAAAAGTTTCCCCACAAAATTAGGAGTGACAATTCAGTTAGACTGGGATATTTACATTAACTTACTGTGTGTAAAAAAGCGTCCTCCGAGAGACAGAGGACACTTTTACCAAACGCATGGCTTCTGCTTTCAACCAATAATAGGATTGCGGAGCGGAGGGGAAAGAAGAAGAAGAAAAAAAAATAGGCTTATGAGATGGCGAGTCTTTCCGCTGACCTACACACAATACCGTTGGATTCCTCTATGCAAGGTCGGGACCTTGGGTGCGAATGCTGTGGCAGTGTATTCAGCAGCTGTAGGCGTACGTCTAACACACAATGGGAGCGAAGAAACTATTTCCCCTAAACTTGCGATCATCCTTCAACAAAAACAAAAAACAAAACAGAACAGGCAAACGTCAACCTCACAGCATGGTTGGGAAGGACCAACAATCACCACTCTTCGAGGGAAAACAACCACCTAACTACCGTCTCCAACTCAGGAACACGTACATGATTATGCCGATACTCAATTTAGAAGAGATTACAGTAAAATTAACAAAATAGCAAATATTGACCAGTAAAGGATCCACTTTTTTAAGGGTCTATCCTTGTAAACTTGGCTGCAATCCACAAAAATATACTTTTCTCAAAACTGGTGACGGTACGATACATTCAGTATTGTACTCGCACCCTGGTGCTATATATTAAAGTTACTATTTACATAAGAAAAAAATGTTTGGCTCAAATTTTCAATTATACAAACAGAACAGCAAGTGTTCATGGCTTTAGATATCAATTCTAGATCTGGTTTACATGATTTTACACGGTTTGTAATAAAGCACGATAAAAATAAAACTATGACGGAAATAAACGATGCATTTGAGAGACTCTCTAGGAAACCATCACTATTGTACAAAACAAAACGAAAGAAAACACCTTTGGCTTGTATTACTGATGACATTTTGCACAAACGTGAACGTCTTGATTTTCTCACCAGTTCAACTGGACAGCTTCTCGTTATCTTCATTGCACATTAAATATCCTATTCTTTCTTCTTTTTTTAAATTATAAAATGAACGTTATGCTATTATTGCAATAAATTCTTTTCCTATCTCTTTTTTTTTGTTTTTTTTTGTGTTTGTTTTAACCTTGGACAGTATCGTTTCATTTGTACAGCAAGGTGATTTCAACCGGTGCAAAATTGTCGAGATTAAAACTGTAACTCTTTCTTCTTCTTCTTTTTTTTTTTTATTATGTTTACTATCTCTGTTATGTGTTCTCGGCGTTTCATCCGTTGGTTAGTCGTGCGCTGTATGGTTACGGCACAATTTAAAGAGTGAGTTTTTGCAGTCAACATCGCGCGTTGAGGTCCTCAGCCTGAAGCAAACACAACTATCTCTGATTGTTTGTAACTTGCAACCACAACAGCAAAAACAGTAACTACTAGTGTCAGACTAGACCAGTGATTACAATAATTTATAGCCTATTGCTTAACATATGCTTTGAAAATCATACCCCTGCAAACATCGTCTAATTTGCAACAAGTACCTGATGGGATCTGCTTGTGCATATAATTCAGTCTGGCTAAATTGAGCTTTTTTTCTTAATTTTCCTTTACTTTCTTACTGTAGCAGTTTGAGGATTGACCGCAGATATGTCTTGACACTTCATTTTACGTTTGCCACTCAGTCTTACAAAAAATGAAATGGAGATAAATAATAGTATTAGGGCGATCGTTTTTAAGGACCCTTTCACCTTCTTTCATCTCCATGTCTACACCTTCCCTGTGACTGGCTGGTGACTGGAGGGCTCGACCAGGGCTCTTTATGTCACCCACGTGTCCATGCGCATGCGCTTAACAGATGGGCTCTCCCTGTCCTCGGAACTAGTCGGGGGTCTACCCAGCCCTAGTGGGGAGTGGAAGTCTGGCCGGTGGTCCTCGCGGTCGCTGCCATCGTAAGAGCTACAGGAAGAGCTGAGGCTGTCGACGGGTGAGCGTCCCAGATCCTGCCGGCTGGACACTTGCTGCTGCTGATGAGGGGCGAAGCTGGAGGGAGTGATGCGCTCCCGCGGTGGGGAAATGGGCTCCGACTTGATATTTATGTTATGGCTGGTGTTGATGGAGAGGTTGGGACCCTGAGGTAGGTGACCCCCACCGCTGTGGAAAAAAAGAGGGAGAAGAATTAACGTCTGGGAGCTGCCCTGGGTGGGTCATACTGGAAGCACTCGTTTGACCCAAATTGTGACTGGGGCAAAAAACAGAAAAAAAGAGGGGGGGGCTCTTGGTTCTATGGTAGGTAGGCTCCCTCCCCAGGATCTAGGAGCTGCCCCAGTTTGGAGTAGTGTGGAGCCCCAACCTCCCTGTGCTGGGCTGCCTGCTGTATGGCTGAGGCGCCACACCCCTCAATAACCCCCCTGCATCACAAAAACCCACACACAGACACACCCATACACAGCATACTGACATGCTCACATATGCTCCTTGGTACAAAGCACCCTCTTGTAAATCCTTTTTTATAGTGTTTGCAAGTGAAGAGGTGATGCATCTCTTATTCACAGAAAGCTGAATCAGTTCAGCTGGACACAACACTTACTGTGAGAAACGTGTCATCACTCATCTAATAGACCTCTTGCAGGTATCCCCGCCCTTATAAACAACACAGCGGCATAAGGGTGGGGATACCTGCGGTCAACTGAGAATGAAGAGGTCACTTACATGAGTGATGACATGTTTCTCACAGTAAATGCTGTGTCCAGATGAACTGATTCAACTTTCTGTGATTTCCTTACCTGCATCATTGAGCATGCATATGCACATGTTGTATCTCTAACGGTCTCTACTATATCCCGTCTGAATGCTGCAAATCGGCCTGTCATACTCCACCTGGCGAGGAACAGCCATACCTAATCTTCCCGCTGATGGTCACATTTGTTGATGTCGGTCACAAAGAGGCATCAAAATGTAATTGAGAATAATAGGGAGTCAGCGAAAAACTCCTCCTTTAAGTTTATAAAACTGCATTTTAAATCTGCCCTTCGTCGGACTTCTTTCGTCAATATGTATGTCTATCCTGTCTTTCCGTTGGCTCTTTTCTTAATACATTTGTCTTCATTTTGTCTCGTCTGTCCTGTCGTCAGCTTTTTCGATTTTCCACATTTTCACCCCAAAGCACAATGAATATATATATATTTTTTCAAATGAAATAAGACACAAACCAGCTATTCTGGTGATAAACCCCTTAAAAAAACGAACCATAAAGAAAACAAGCGGTAAAGGAGAACAGTGCTGTAGGTTTATTGATGTGTGAAGTGAGCGCAACAACATCACATGACAGCCCGGGTGTTGCGTGTGAGGGTGTTTCGAGTGTGTGCCTTTGTTTGGAAGTGTGTTACTCACACCAAAGAACTGAGCGCTGCCTGGCCCAATTGATGCTGTTGCCATGCCGACATGGAGCCCAGAGAGAGCCCGGGAGAGCTGAAGCCCTGCAGGGTAGAGATCTCTGCACTGCTCAGGGAGTACTCTGTCAGAAAGAAGAAGAAGAAAAGGGCAGCAATGCACACTGAGAACCTACTCACACTTCACTCATGAGCCTCATGCTATAGAAAGCAAAAGCAAGAACAAAAAAAAAGCTTCCAGTAAAACTGGCTGGGATGCGACAGTTGTGGTAAATGCAGAGACCAGACGTACCAGTAGGGTTGTAGGCGGTAGGCATGCTGGAGTACACCAGGCCCTGTGGAGGTAAGCTGGGGGTGGTGACGGATACCACTGGGGTGGCCAGTGGTTGGGCTGACTGGGAGCTGCTTATCCTCTGGGTGTTCTGCAAGCACAAAGAACGAGCACAACCAAGCATTAAACCTCAAAAGATCCCACTGTAATACTTACTACTGCATAAATATTTGGATTACAGGTGAGGGATGAACAGATAGGATGTTTTTCTCTCTCCAGAGTTTAACATCTTTCCACTTCCTTGGCTGTACAAAATGTTGCAAAAGGTATAAAGGGGATGAACGGTTTGAGATAGCTTCCACCACAAGGTGGTGCTGTAGTGTCATGTCAGGATTTTGTTTTGTTTTTCAGATCAAATACAATTTTGTATCTTTATTGGCTTCACATGTAGTATTGTTGAGTATATGAGATTTCATAGCTCATATTTCTTTGCAATGGTCACTTTAGATACCATAAATCAATAGAATTCAGATGACAGAATGTGCTGATCACCAGATCCTTACGGGGTGTCACACCAAAAGTAAAGAGAAAAGTGGATTTCATACTTAATATAACAACACTTTCAATTGTCCCATCGAGTTCAACTGCATTTACAGACAAGGGCGCCGAAGAAGTTCCACTTTTTACTGCTCGTGTTGCGCACGACGTTACGTTAAGCACATAAAATGATCTCGCTAACTAAAAGACACAAATTGATTATAATGCACCCTAATCAATTTGGCATTCTCACAGTTCAAACCGACAGCTAATATCGGAATAGCTCACAACGGGTGCAGCGCGGGGAAGCTTTTCGCTACTTACTGCCGTGTAAGCGACACAAACTGGTGGAAACATCGTTGGTCTTTGCAGAAGAGACACGACATGTATTGAGAAATGAACAGGGGCCCACTTTGAATGAAAATAAGTATTGTGTCCACGAATGATTTACAGTACAAGTGTTCAGTTTCCCCAACACTGTCGTGAGAAACAAAGCCCAAGTGCTTTTTAGTGTAGTGACTGGCATGCAATCCACACCCCCCCCCCACACACACACACACACACACCAACCACACAGCGTGCTCATGCAGAACAACCTCTTAGCTTGAACTGTGCAGGGTTGCGATGCGCTCATTAAATATAGACACGTTATCAGTTCAGCACAACATGACAAATATCTGCCTCACGTGCTTTTGTCTTCCGTCTGATAATGTAACAAACACATGTGCAGCTGCCCGCAGTTACATTGGAGGCAACGCTATGATCTATTTGATGGCTTCCTTGCATTGTTCCAGCACTCCTCCGCCAGATGACTTCACCAAACACGAGCCTCTCAACACAATGACATCATTCAGCATGAAGTCATTTTCTCCTCTTCACAAAAAATAATAAATGATTTCTAATTTTATTCGACGGCTTGATTCAAAATGTTTCCTAATGTTGTTACGCGCACGATAACAACGCTCACCAAAAAAAGCCTCGGCCCCGTCTCTCGAGCGCCCTCCCTTTTTTTTTTTGCTCCCTTACTTTCTTTCTTTCTCCTCCGCTGTGCGCTTTCCTCTCAGCCATCCCGGGCAGGGAGGTGTCCAGAGGAAAACACAACTAACACACAACTGGACTGGCCGCTGAAGACCGGGGACGTTTTCGCCGTTCATCCGAACGGCTGCTTTCGCGGCTTTCAAAGTTCATCCATCCTCAAGGACGTCTTTCTCCCTTTCCCGCCTACCTGTATTTGTTTATTTCGCCCTTCCTCCGTCTCACCCTCTCTCGCTCTGCAAAAAAACAAACACACGCAACTTTTGTTTCTCTACTGTATTATGACTACCACTGGCGCGTTGGGAATGGAGGAGCCAAATCGGGCCGAGGCGGTTTTCACAGGCTGAACCCAGAGCATGCAGTGACAAACTGGGCTTCGCTTCGGCCTTTCTTCATTTGTTATTGCAGGCGACTCTGAGGGCCAATCTCCGGTCGAAGCGCTGCCTTTAGCCTAGTGTGATTACCGGAAGCATGTTCACACAGCCACTTGCTCAGGCATTGCTCACAACTCACCAAATCCATTTCCTCCTCCTCCGACTGCCCTCAACAGAAGAAAAGAGGAGAGGCAGAGTTACAGACAAAGAGGCAGAGCCGCTGCATATTGCTCACGCTGAGTGTTAGCTATTGCGTTAACATTAGAAGGAATACAGTAAGTAATGGTCTGGACGACTTCCAGAGTAACCACAACTTATTTCTTTGTGTGTCACACAGTTCATGCACTCTGCTCATCGTGACTCGACTTGTCCAAATCATAACCATCAATTTCATTATAATGTGCAAGTTTTCTTGGCTTAAAACCCCTGGCAGAAAAATGAAGAGAGAAATGTCACTGGGGTTAACATCGACTTCTCCAGTAAATTCAGCGGGTCAGGGAATGAATTGTGAGGCTACAAAACACAACTTGGGCGTACAGCCCGGAGTTCTTCCTAAAACAACACTGGCTTTTCGCTCTTTAAATGGTGTAGAGCAGTGGTTCTCAACCTTTTTGGGGTCCTGGACCCACTGTGTATTTTTGATCTACCCTGAGGACCCCTCCACCTGATCTTGGGGGAGGGGGGTTGCAATTTAGTAGAAACTGCATTTTAAATTGCATTATAGCATTTTTTCACTCTTTGGGGCAAAAATAAGAGCTTTCAGTTGTAACTTAGATATAGTTAACAAAACAGAATTCTTATGCAGTAACTTTCAGATATATGTAACAAAACAGAATATGTATTCAGTAACTTTCAGATATACGTAACAAAACAGAATATGTATTCAGTAACTTTCAGATATATGTAACAAAACAGAATATGTATTCAGTAACTTTCAGATATATGTAACAAAACAGAATATGTATTCAGTAACTTTCAGATATATGTAACAAAACAGAATATGTATTCAGTAACTTTCAGATATATGTAACAAAACAGAATATGTAGTCAGTAACTTTCAGATATATGTAACAAAACAGAATTGTTATGCAGCAACTTTTAACAATGCAAACGGGAGCGAGATCTCTTATTAAAATACAATAAATTACACTTGTGAAACAGATGTAATTGGAGAAAAAAGTCCTGTCGCCCTTTATAGTTTAGGCAGATAAAGGTCTCAGTCACATTTGAGTAAAATAATCCTGTTTCTATAAATGTCATAGGATCTTTTTTTTAAAGATATTTTATTTTCACGGACCCCTTGCAATTACACCACGGACCACTAGGGGGTCCGCGGACCCCCGGTTGAGAACCACTGGTGTAGAGGGTGCAGGGTGAGGGAAATGTTTGTGGCTGCAGGAGTCCATACTTTCCCGGCTGTTCTAAGAAAGCTCCTGTATACGTCTATTTGCTGGCTCAGTGACTCTTATAATAGAATCATCGTGGCTTTAACTAATATCTGATTCAGCGCCACACGCCACCAATCCCGGCAGTGGGATCGCTGTTGCAGCTGCCCTCTGATTTGGTCAAAGACACCGCTTTGCTCCCTTTTATGTTATTTTATCGTGTTTGCTTTACGTATTGTCTAGGGTTTATCTCTTACCAACGGTTCTTATCTTTTGCCTTTTGTCTGTTATGGACGCCGAGTCTGCAATCAAGTTCTGAGTTGAGTTTTGTCTCCCCCTTCTGGGCAGGGAGAGTAATTACCTCTCTTCTTTCGTCGCTTTCCATGCAGGAAAAGCTACAGAATGGGTATCTATTTGTCCTCGCTGTCTATCGCTTCCCCCACCCCACCCCCTTTTCTTTTTTTTTTTACTTTAATCCTTCCTCTGAACGCCGAATGTGTTTTTTCCCCCTCTGGAGCATCAGAAACTTTTTTTTTGTTTTTTGGACATTTCTTGGGTTTTTCCACCATAGCTTCCAAGCCCGGAAGCTTTCTGGCAGAAACCCCCGAAGGCAAGCCAATTAAAGGCATGCCAGTGCTTTCGTCACACGGAAGTTCAGCTCTGGCAAAGCATTTGTTTATTTAGTCTGTTATTTTTTTTATTTTTTTTATTTTTTTTTTGCTCCGTCAAGCCAATAAACGCATCGCTACACTTCACCTCCGGTGCACCAGCGCAGGAATGTCGCCGTAGACACCAGATTTGAAACTCCGGTACACTGTGAAACAAAGAGAGCTCTACCTGGCAGGCGATAGGCTTAATCATCACTATGTGAACTCGTCTGACGAAGGCGTGGACGTCACGGACATGTGTGCCAAAGTCCCGCGCTCGAGCTTTAAGGACGATGCCATTGTTAACCCTCTTTAAACAGCAGTGCATTTAGCAGAGGCGAGCGTTGTACGGCGGTATCAACGGTGACCGCGTAGCCGTTAACCGTTTTCATCCTGCTCATATGCCAGCTCCGCTGTGCTGCATCGCTGGAGGGAACCAGAAAGCCCATTTTCCATCTTTTCAGTGCAAACGGACACACTCTGCCTAGGCCAAGGCTGCCTTAATACCCACACTCAATCAATAGCGGCAGGAAGACACGACAAGGGCGACAAGATATTATCTAGCTCACACCCTCGGCCCCTGATTAAGTCTTCATCCCTACTCTGTCACACCGAGATGTGATTAATTTAATACCATTATGGCCTAATGACAGGCTGTCTGCAGACCTGCCACCGCGAGCACCCGCTGCAGCCTCCACCCATCTGGAATGCTTGGTTAGCCCTGACAGAGCAGACCCTTCCCTCTGCCTCCCTCTCAGTACCCTGACATGTTGAATACCTCCGTGTCTCCTCCGACACAACCGGTCCTGCTCTACCACTTCCAAATGCCGATATGGTAACTCACGCTTGTTTACACCCCACCCTGGGTCAGAGGAGACTCGGTGCAAGAGGAGCACCCACAGTAACCCAATGTTTATTTACCAAACACAGTTATTTCTTGAACGCGCTGTTGTTGCTAACAGCGCCGGGAAACTTGCAGGTTAGAAAGAGCACATTTTTTACCCGATCTCTGAGATTCCCATCCCCACACGCACTCACTGTTTTTGCATGGTGATTTATGGCCGTGAGAGTCTACTGTAGCCTCAGGTGCACACTGTGGTCAGAGCTCTCTGCACTTTAATTATTATAATTAGAGAGGGCCTCTCATTTCAATATGAATAATTGAGCACCAGTTAAGGCACCTGGGCTGCAGGTTCTTGGCTAAATTGGCAGTCTCCTGGAGGTGATTACAGAAGAATGCAGCATGAGATGAACACCAAGCACTAGTAATAGGAGCAAATAAGGGCTGAACACTGTAAATAAATCTAAAAAAAAACAAAAAACAAACAGCTCTCAAGACAGTTATGTATCCTGAGGCATAAGGGACGGCTCCCTTCTTGGTGAAACCTTACTAGCATGGCATGCTGTATCAGCACACAATATCAGAAACGTGTGTGGGCAAAATACCGCCAAACTTTCCTGGTTACTCATATGTGTGGGAGGTCTAGAGACGATCGCTAAGCCAAACACGGCTCACCCTGGAGCACAGATACTTACAGGTCCCTCAGCGGGTGTTACGGCGAGTAGCAGTGTGCTCTGTACTCACCAGCGGGGGCATCATCCCTTTGCTCGACGGAGGAATAACAACCCTTAGGTCTGGCTTGCGGTTGCCCATCCCCATGTTCCCTCCAGGGGGCGGCGGAGACTTGGTGGGCATTACTTTGCCCAGGCCGTTGCCGCTGGGCGTGCCAAGGAGGCCTGGAGAACCCCTGGGGTTGACAAAACCGTTCCCTGTTGAGATACACAGCAACGTACGAATCATCAGACTGCGGACTGTGACTGACAACCCTCCCAGTCATCAGCTAAACCTCCGCTGCTGCACACTTCTTTTTTTTTCTTTTTTTAAGCTTGCTGTGGCATGCAGCATTAAGCGTTTCAACCCCTCTGGGAAACTTTAATAGACTTGGATAATTATCCTGCACATTTACGAAAATAAAATGTCCATTTCCAAATTGATGAGCCTTTCATTCTGAAAGTGAATGATTGTACCGAAGTCAGCTCCTTGCATCTTGGGATGTGAAGTAATTCACTTAACAAATGTACTGTGACTGCCTTATAGACATAGTCGAAGCTAAGACTATTTCTCAGCAGTGTTGTTTTTTTTTTAACCCCGCGTATTTTTTCTCAAACGCTGAACACAAGCTGCAAACAGACTGGTGGCCCGGCGTGTTTTCTCTTCGACATTCACACCTTCGTCTGTGAACGCTTTAACCTCTGTATTTTCTCTCGGGTTCGGGGGGGCCTCCCAGCTGGGTATCGCGTCTCTCGACAACGCTCCTCACAACTGAATATTTTACACGGGGGCTGATGGTGTTAATTAAGACAACGCGGTCGAGCTCTCTTTTCCAGCTTTGACAATATTGGCCGTAAGGTAATTGCTCACTTCTGTAGACATTACTATCTGATTGGCAGCCACCTGGATTATTATGGTGATCAAATACTGCACCATAATCACTGCATTACAATCTTTCAGATCGACGGCCAACTTGCCAAACACAGGAAGGCTGTACTGTAGTTACCGCCATGGAAACAGTTTCTGCCGTTTTCGTATCTCTCGCACTTGTTTTTCGACTGCAATGTGCACAGTAAAACACTGATTTAACAGATATCCGTAGAGTGCCCGGATTTTTCCCAACCCCCGATAGCCTTAATTTCAAATGAAGATAGCATCGGTCTGAATTGAATTGGGGTTGTTTTTTTCCCCCATTATGCTGATTAGACAGTGGGATTTATATCATCAAAGCATCAATTCGCAAGCTGTAAATTGTTAAATAATTTGTAAATATTAAAAAAAAAAAAAAATCCCGAAAGCTAAAAAGTCATATTTGAAGTGCGCCTCAAAAGAAAACGCCGTTTTCCTCTACTGATACACCAAACTCAGCACCGTGCTCTTCTAGCAATCGTGCTTGTAGCGAGCGATACCAACTTCTGGGAAGTCTGAAGGCTGAAAATGGAGGTTATTAAATGTGTTGAAATCCTGAAAAACAGGGGAACAACGAGTCAATCCTATCTGGTATTCTATCAACGGATCGGTGACACCTCAGCGAGCGGCTGACTTCTCCATTGTGTTCCAGGGTCCCCTGTGAAACACAAGCTGTCTGCGGAGCGAGCACGACATTGCTTGGGCACATAATGGAACAATAACCCCTTCCACTACAGATAAGGACCCCAACAATACAAGGTCAAATAAACAGTTATACGAGGCCTACAATGGTATCTCACAGCTGAATCAACAGTATATACGAGTCGCTACTGCCCTCGGCTCTATCTTTGATCGTACAAGACGTGGCTGCTGCAAAACAAAAACAACCTTTACACAATTAGCAGAGTAAAGGGGTCCAAGGCACTAAAAATAGCAGACATGATTAAAAGCATTACAGATGTCATTCAGTGGGAATGAGATGTTTATGCAAATACAGTTTCATGTGCGGAAGTGGATGACAGTGAGGCAACATGGCAGGTGTCAGAAGGGGGGTGGGGGGCTTCTCGGTGTCTTTCTGTAAAAGGCGCGCCGGCAGAGCTTTCCGGCAGTCAGACGGCTATGACACAGTGAGGCGATTTCAGTCCGAACTGAAAAGCTAATGTTGCAATGACATGAATGTGCACATACCACAGGCCTCCCCGTAGAAATATCTCACACAAAAGATACACAATTTGTCTACTGCGCTGCGTCGATGCAAACAGGGAAAACAGTCCATGTACACTGCAGGAAGGAGAAAAGGCACGGTCATATGTTCAAGAATATGCCAGGAAATTTGGTTTGATCAAACTGCCCATCATTTCTGAAGCCAAAGAATGACGAGCACACAATTTCAAAAACAAATGTACAACACAAAAGCAATAATGAGCCAAGAGCGCACCCATAAAAACTGATCCATGCTTTTTTAGTAGAGACAATTCGGGGGGTGGGGGTGGGGGGGGGTTGTTGTGTGTGCGGTGTCTGATGTCTGTCCTTGTTCCACATTCAGGCATCTCCAACAGATTGGTAGTGCCGTTAAACACGCTATGAATGAACACAGGGCAAGCAGAAGACTGTTTGGTTTCCGTTTTGGGGTAAATAAATAGATTCATTGTCCTAAATAATTAACACAGCTCGGGGAGTGGCATTACATAAGGGCTTATCTTTACAACTCCAGCACCCAGTTTGCATTGGAAGTCAAATGAGCGACTGTGACAAAACCGTGCTTTCACAATAATACGTTGCCTGGTCGTCATTACCGAAAACGTTTCGCAAGTTCAGACAAGAAACAAAATACGTCGGGATGAATGTGATGAAATTATTGACTATGAATCAAAGAGGACTGCTACACATGCACGGCCCTATTCATCTCTGGAAACTTCGTCAGACTAGGCAGGAAGTGACATGGCCATATTGTTGAAAGATAACAAAGGAGTGGAGCCCCGGGGGAAAACCTGTTTTTCCCTCCCACATGTGAAAAGACACTCGCACCGAGTCATTTTTTACATGCAACATGAATGACGGCCCTCCTCATCTCTCATTCTCATTTCCTTGAGTATGTGAGCGACATGCTAATTGTTTTTTTTTTCTCTCCCCAATTGTATGCGGCCAATTACCCCCACTCTATTGAGACATCCCGGTCACGGCTCCGCCCCCTCTGCCGATCCGGGGAGGGCTGGAGACTACCACGTGCCTCCTCCCGACACATGTGGAGTCGCCAGCCGCTTCTTTTCACCTGACAGTGAGGACGTAGCGCGTAGGAGGATCACGCTACCCCCCCCCCCCCGAGTCCCCCCCCCTTCCAAACAGGTGCCCCGACTGACCAGAGGAGGTGCTAGTGCAGTGACCAGGACACACACCCACATCCAGCTTCCCATCCGCAGACACGGCCAACCGTGTCTGTAGGGCTGCCCGACCAAGTCGGAGGTAACACGGGGATTCGAACCAGCGATCCCCGTGCTGGTAGGCAACGGAATAGACCGCCACTCCACCCGGATGCCCAGCGACATGCTAATGTTTCCGGTGCGTGTAATAAACAGAATGTCTCCAAGTGTGCAAACAAGTGTGCAACGCAAGGGGCGGGTTTCTGACATATTGTGCAGCAACGAGAGTATTCTAACTGCCCATACACTCAGAGTTTGTTCTCTATACTGACCAGAGAAGGAGCACACCGGGTAGTTAAGAACTGCAATGTAGCAGCATTTCAGTAACGGTGTATCAAATTGTGTCACATTAGAACTACATTTTGTGTTTAACAGTGACAAAAAAAAAAAAAGCACACGAAAAAGGATTAATGTGGTGAAGGTGTAACAGCTTCAGAGACGCCACGGGTGCCAAAGATGAAACAAGAGCTGCAACAGATGGCTTATGTCCTTAAGGGAGGACAACTGAAACTTATTTGTCACGAATAAACTCAACAAGAGTACTCACTTAAACAACAGTGACTATGTGTGTGCTTGCTTGCTTACTTGCAAGCATGGTTATTTTCAGAATCAACTGAAAATGGAAATAAATAGAACTGGCACATATAGAACCTACATTATTTGATCGAGTTCACTTTGTTAAGCACTTTACTGATTAATCTTCACATCTGTCTTGTTTTCTTGACAAGCCCTCGTCCACCATTTGGAGTTACAGTTTCTTTCCGTGCTGCCCATTAAGTGCTCAAATGCATTGACCTCACAGTCTTTCCACAGTGCAGTGCAGACCGGTCCATCTGGGCACTTAAGGAGAGCGCTCCTCTTGATATAGCTGCTACTTGTGAAAAATCAGAGCTATGTCAGGAATGGTCATCTGACAGAAGGGCTGGAGAGACTTCTCCTCCCTGTAGTCTCCGCTATTCCATGCTATTGGTACAAACAACAGCTGCAGCTTACTCACACAGTGCCAAACGCTGACACCCCCTGGCAAAGGGTCCTAACTCTAACCCTAGCCCGGCACCACACCCCAATCATAAACCGACAAGGCACTCGGCGCAGAATGCTGCCCACGAAGCAAACCGAGGTTCTGCCAAGTCTCCCTCGACAGCTTCTAATCACTGCCTCATCAACCATCCCTTTTTAAATCCAATATTATAACAAAAAGTCTCTCGGCGATTCGCCAGGATTCACGACCGGCTTTATAACGGCATAATGTCCCTATTCATAACGCTATATGGGATGCAGCGGGCCGAGAGAAAAGCGAAGAGCTGAACTCCACCTGCCTCCGCCTCTCATGCAGTACATAGCAGCCATGACAGGCTGTCCGGTCATTGTGTACCGAGGTCTTAGAGGGATGTCATGGCCCGAATACCTCCAGGGTTATGCTGGTCTAGGCATCTTGCAGACCCTCTCCAGCCTTATAAGGGCTGTCAGGGTACTGGTGAAAAACAGATGCACCTGTCAATAGAGGGAAGGAAACCGGAGGGAGAGGGCCTGGATCGAGGTGACGAACTTAAAGGAAGCGCCGCGTTTATTTACCTGCCAAAGCCAAACGAAAGACTGCACCAGGATGAGGCAGTTTCCCCATCCCTAACGCACGCGTTCAATGACTTCCACACACGTTTCCTCACTCCGGAGGGGAGCGGCGGTGTTATTCCCTCAGCATGCATTGAAAAACGAAGCTGGACAACAAAGGCGGTACCAATCAATGGCGACGATAACAGTCGCAGACCAATCACAAAGGGAAATGTGACTATCCACATCGCGTGCTAAGCAGGGGGGGGGGCTATTGGGCAGAGCTACAGAGAGCTAATGAATCTCCCCTGGAGGACTTACCCGCTGGGCTGGAGCCCACACCACTTGGCACTGAGAGGTCTGTGGTATCCAGCATGCCACCTAATGAGATGCACAGAATGATAAGATTAACCATCGGCATCCTTCTGCCAACTAGCAGCGCATGTGATGGAGGTGCCAGACCGGTCGTGAAAATATCATGCAGATCTTTCTCAACTGCACACAAAAGCTAGGCACGGTCTCTCTTCAACACCCTTATGGCAGGATGTGCGGAAGAAAGGGAAAGATTTCAACGGGTGGCTGAGAGAAACAGCGTTGGTGTTCGAGCCAGGTACAGCATACCCTGAAGACAGTGGCTGTAGCTCCCCACTATAAAGACACATCTGCAACCAGAGAGTATTAATTCTCTTGGACAGTAGGCGTTCACTTCATGCTCTCTCACTCTGTTCACCCAGCCAAGGTGACGCTTGTCATGAGAAGCACTTAAGCCCGTGTGCCATCTGGGCTTGGAAGGGGGAAGTCTCCTCCACCAGACAGCAACAAGATCATCCAAACCACATCCTTTAAATCGGATGAAAAGCAGGGGCATCATGAGGGATGAAAGGTGAAGAATTAGAAATACAAGCATAAACTAAATTCACAACACATGTTTAGGCTTTGCCACGATCCAGAGTCAGCCACTTCTGCTACTTGGTTAAACGGTAGAGATTTTATAACTCACTTCATGTATTTCCTTATGTGTATCGAGGACTCGGGTCCCACAATAGTCTGAGCTGAGACCAGGTTGTCTCAGTCCCAGACTAGCTCACCCATACAATTACCATAAGCTGACGTCAAAGAAGGTTGAATCAGTTCCTCTGGATACAATGTTTACTGACAGATACATTTCCTCACGCGTCTAAGTGACTCTTCAGGTGCCCCCACCCTTATAAAGGATACGCCTGCATAACGACCCAAGCCAACGAGCAGTTTCATATGCAAATATGGGCGTGACCATTAACTAGAGTTTCAGCGGCCATGTGTACTATCCACAGAGGATCTGGGAACGTTTGCAATCACAGCATTGTAAGATGGCGACAGATGTACTCTTAGGCGCCCTCCTCAGTTCAGGGATGGTCGTTCCCTCTTCACATAGATGGCTTCGTTGACTCCTCGTTCAAACCAGCGTTCCTCCCTATCGAGGATGTGCACATCCTCATCTCCTTGAAAGAGTGGCCACTGGCCTGTAGATGGATGTAGACTGTGGAGGCCTGGCCTGACGCGTTAGCTGTCCTGTGTTGTGCCATTATATTTCTGTTTGTGCCGGGGGACCCAGTCCTTGGGTGGACCAACTACTGGCACAGCCTGTTTTGGGGTTTGAAAGCAGCCGAGACTTGTTGTTTGGAAAATACACGTCTCAGCTTTTCTGACACTCCCGCCACATACGGAGTCACCACTGGTTTATGCTTAGACAGCTGCCGTCCTTCTCCTCTGTGGTATCGGCTGGTGCACTGTTTGGGTGTCTTCCTGGCTTTGACAAACGCCCAGTTAGGATAACCACACTTAACCCAGGGCCTGTTTAATGTGGGATTTCTCCCCTTCCCCGGCCGCTGTTTCGCTGGGGGCTTTGTCAGCTCGGTGGTACAGCGACCTGATGACTCCTAGTTTGTGCTCCGGCGGATGATGAGAGTCAAACCTGAAGTACTGATCAGTATGTGTTGGTTTACGGTAAACATCAGCTATCAAGTGTCCCCCATCACCCTTAGCAATAGGACCACCCTTAACACAGACCAAGTGTGTCTGCTCCTGAAGCTGTGTCTCCAGTCCACGTACTTTACATACAGGGGGCAGCACTCCAGGCAGAGGCATGGGTGTGCTATGGGTTCCCCAGTCTCACCTGTAGTGACCAACTTCTTTAAGGAAGAAGTGGAAAAGAGGGCTCTGATGTCCTATCCAGGGGCACTGCCTGGCCACTGGTTCAGATTTGTGGACGACACCTGGGTTCAAATTAAATCTCAGGACATGCCATATTTCACCGACCACATTAACTTGGTGGACAATCACATCAAGTTCACCAGGCAGGATGTGGAACGTGACGGGTTAGTCTTCTTAGACTGTGAAATTACAATGGGTGACGGGGGACATTTGTTTGTTGATGTTTACCGTCAACCAACACATACTGATCAGTACCTAAGGTTTGACTCTCATCATCCACCGGAGCACAAACTAGGAGTCATCAGCATGCTGCACCACCACGCTGACAACATCCCCACCAACACAGCCGCCGGGGAAGGGGAGAAATCCCACATTAAACAGGCCCTGGGTTCAGTGTGGTTATCCTAACTGGGCGTTAGTCAAAGCCAGGAAGACGCCCAAACAGTGCACCAGCCAGTCGAAGAGAGGAGAAGGACAACAGCTGCCTCAATGTAAACCAGCGGTGGTGCCATATGTGGCGAGGGTGTCAGAAAAGCTGAGACGTGTATTTTCCAAACAACATGTCTCAGTTGCTTTCAAACCCCAAAACACGCTGCACCAGAAGTTGGTCCACCCCATGGACCGGGTCCCCCGACACAAACAGGACTCCGCAGTCTACGCCACCTACAGGCCAGTGGCCACTCCTTCAAGGATGTGGATGTGCACATCCTTGATAGGGAGGAACGCTGGTTTGAACGGGGAGTCAAAGAGGTCATCTATGTGAAGAGGGAACGACCATGCCTGAACCGGGGGAGGGCGGGGACCGGGGGGGAGGGGGGCTAAGAGTACATCTGTCACCATCTTACAGTGCTGTGATTGCAACCACTCCCAAATCCTCTGTGAATAGGACACATGGCCGTTGTAACGCTAGTTAACGGTCACGTCCATATTTGCATATGAAACTGGTGGTTGGTTTGGGTCGTTATGCAGCTGGATTGTTTATAAGGGTGGGATACCTGCAGTCTGTTGAGACTGAAGAGTCACTTAGTTGAGTGATGAACCATATCTGTCAATAAACGCTGCGTCCAGATGAACTGATTCAACCTTTTCTGGATTATTGAGCATGCATCAAGTAAGCTGACAGACAGCATTCTTCTCGCATCACAAACAAACAAAAGAAAAGGTGTGATGATGAGCATTTTCAGAAAGTGTGAAGAACGACAGTGACATCATAAGCCCTGCCTAAGAGGTGTTAACATGACCACGAACCTCTGAAAAACCCTACAACAATCAAATGATTCACATTTAATGGATTATACTAGGTGGCCAGTCGACAGCACGCAGAAGAACTCCAATTCACTCAAATACTCTTGTAAAACAACTTAATGAACCCATGCTAACTTATGTGCAGCTCCTTAAAAGCTTAACACACACTAGTGTAATTGTATGCATTTCCTGATGTTGACAAATGCTATGAGAAAAAAAAACTAAATTCCCCCATGCATTCGCCATGTTCACAAATCTTTTCCATCTAGCTCATGCCACACGTAGCTCCCATCCAGGAAGCCATAGGGTCCCAGTATACAAAAAAAAATACAAGAATAAAAAAAGAGTTCAAAGCAGGTTGCAGAGTAGCTGTTGCATTGGTCATC
Organism: Lampris incognitus; assembly: GCF_029633865.1. Taxonomy (NCBI): domain Eukaryota; kingdom Metazoa; phylum Chordata; class Actinopteri; order Lampriformes; family Lampridae; genus Lampris; species Lampris incognitus. The sequence goes on from NC_079216.1 coordinate 63,789,849, forward strand.
ATAATGCATCATTGCAAATAATGTGGGGGGGGGGGGTTTCTGAAACAAATTTATAACGTAAAAAGACTTGTTTTGTTTATTGGCCACGTAGGTTTGCACAAACATGGAATTTGACTCCGGTTTCGTGGCTCTCTCGGTGTACTTAACATAGAATAACAACACTACAACACAACAATTTTCAAATATCTACACAAGGATTGACTTATGCAGGTGAAAAAGAGGTGATAGAGTGCAATGGTGCAGAGTTTAGTTTAGTTTAGGAATGGTAGTCCAGATAGCATTGCACATATTTGGGGGGCTTCCCATTGGATGGAATGTGGGGTCTTCAACCATGCTGGTTTGTTTACTGCAGTGCCTCTAATTGTGTCAGGTTGCGATTGGCTGTTCTAGCCTTTATTTGAACGTTTTAGCTTTTAACTGGCTATTCTATAATATCAGTCGAGAGAATGCTAAGCTGTGTCTGAAATTGCTCACTATTTGCTCAATAGCGCACTATATTCACCTTCCCCATTCTGTTTACACTCTTGTCACCGTACCACATGATGGGACCTCCCTATAGAGCAGGGATAGGCAACGTGGTCCAGAAAGGTCCGGTGTGGGTGCAGGTCTTTGTTCCAACCAAGCAGTTACACACCTGAGTCTACCTTAGCAAAGACTATTGGTTGACTAATAGACGCAGGTGTGTATCTGCTTGGTTGGAACAAAGACCTGCACCCTAACCGGACCTCTTTGGACCATGTTGCCTATCCCTGCTATAGAGTGTTCCATAGGCAGGGGACAGCAAATGGGTGGACAAGGGAACGACTGCGAACACAACTCTAGTTTCTTTACTAACACACAGCCGATCAACATTGATGGGCATGTTCCTACTTACAAAACACTTTGCACTGTGTCGAGGTGACACCACGGCCAGGTACCACATACTTGCCCTGACATTGGAGGCTAAGCAACTGCTATCCTGCCAGTAGCCGGTTTCCGCCAGCTTGCCACATTGGCGGTAACTACTAACGTGCAACACTGAAGGCACGAGAACAGTTCCGCCTCTTGAAGTCACCTTTGGAAAAATGTCTTTATGCATGCTCAGTAGAGAATCGCCATCCCTGAACCGAGGAGGGGGGCCTAAGAGTCGGTCTGTCACACCACTACAATGCTGCGATTACAGCTATTCCCCAATCCTCTGTAATTAGTACACACGGCCGCTGTAACGCCAGCTAATGCTCACGGCAATTTGCATATGACACCGATCAGGGTCTTTTTTGGTCGTTATGCCACTGTATTGTTTATAAGGGTGGGGATCCCTGCAGTCGGTTGAGACTGAAGAGGCCACTTCGATGAGTGATGAAACGTTTGTCTCTCAATAAACGCTGTGTTCAGATGAGCTGGTTCAACTTTCTGTGCACTCTGGAAAAAGTTTGAGGCTCAAGCGTTGTCTCTCAAAGCTGCGATTAATGGCTTTTGAAGCCGACGGGACGCTACGGGTCAATGGAAGGGATCTGTGAGCATGGGGGATGCATTGGGGGGGAAGTGGTCTTTTCCTCGCATTTCTCGATAACAGATTTACATAAAATGATAGAATGAAATTATACCGGTGAATTAGTACACCATTCTTTAAGATGGTGATTGGTCTTGGATAGGAGTGAGATCGGGGTGTTGCCTACTGACCTGCGCTACCTGCACTGGTTGGCCTCTGGGGACCTCCGCTAGAGCCCCCACTCCGGTGTAGGGACGCCTGGGGTGGGGACAGCATCCCGCTGTCACTCAGGGAAACTGTGGCTGCTGCCAGGGCCTGAGTGCCCAAAGCCCCTCCTGGCTGGTACATGGCGTTAGGGTTGGAGACCGGCACCGCCACATGCATGGAGAAGTTCTGCTGAGGCAGTGCTGTGGGCTATAAGTGGTAAATACACATATGCACACACACGCGCACACACACACACACACACGCACACACACACAACAATGCACGGGTTATCTCGGTGGAGTCGACAGGGTAGTCTCGCTGGGGTTTAGTCAAGAGAAAAAAAATTTGTTTCACAAAAACGAAATACAGAAAACTGCCTGAGAAAATCACAAAATACACCCAATAAACATTTATACCTCATGCCAATGTTATTTATTTAGGCTAAAATGGAGCCTATCTCACAATGACCAAAACATTTGTTATGAAGGATGATCCACGTCATCCAAGGTAAAGCACACAAATAGGTTGCGTAGGTCATAAAAAAAAAAAAATCACACAATTCAAATAAAGTCATTTAAAAACGAACATGCATATAGATGATTTCCTTCGCGTTGCTATAGTCAGCACTCCTGAATGGGGTAACAGCGTGTTGCAGCAGCATGGTGTGATGCATTCTTTAACAAGTCTGGGGGAGTGGTACAGTGCAATACGACTTCAGAACGACCTGCGTTTGATCCACGAACACAAAGTGCTGACTATACAAAGCTTGACAGCGATGACAGGTGACAGGGAGAACATTTTAACAAAGCGTTATCCAAGGAGGCGGTTAGTGTAACCATTAGTTTGTTAATAACATACCGGTGGAGCGTATCGTGTCGGGGACACCGTAAAAACAAACACAAAACAGAAGGTTTGAAACCGCCACAGTTGTGCCATCCTACCGTTGTCACCCAGGATAAGATCACAGTAGGCGTGTGGTATTTGAGAAGGCGAAGTAATGCAATACTCCCCCCCCCCCTCCTCCTTTTTCTCCCCAACTGTACCCGGCCAATTACCCCGCCGTCCCGGTCGCTGCTCCGCCCCCCTCTGCCGCTCCGGGGAGGGCTGCAGACTACCACGAGGAGTCGCCAGCCGCTTCTTTCCACCTGACAGTGAGGAGTTTCACCAGGGGGACGTAGCGCATGGGAGGATCACGCTATCCCCCTCCCCCTCTGAACAGGCGCCCCCCCGACCGACCAGAGGAGGCGCTAGTGCAGCGACCGGCACACACGCCCACATCCGGGTTCCCGCCCGCAGACACGGCCAATTGTGTCTGGAGGGACGCCCGACCGAGCCGGAGGCAACACGGGGATTCGAACAGGCGATCCCCGTGTTGGTAGGCAACGGAATAGACCGCCACGCTACCCGGACGCCCCCTAGTAACGCAATACTTGATGTAAAAGGGGGGACGATACAAGTTGATAGTCCAGTATCGGTGTGCTACGGGCCCACGTGACTGACGGAGTAGCTCAGGATATGACAGGAAGCTAAGGGGGGGGAAAAAAAACCCTCTAGGTTGTAAGAGGAGAGACCACACACGAGCTGGTGGGGGGGTGGGGGGGGGGCTCAACATCACAGGAAATCGAAGAAAGGTGTCCTTTCTGGGGACCGTTACAGGGTTAAGGGAGAAACGTTGACCCGCCGTGTGGCTAAAATGTGATCTTATCGGGGTGCGCCCAAATATCAGGGGCAGCGCACATAAACATAAGACACCGACATCGCCGCCCCCCCCCCCCCCCGAATGAAGGGGGCACACGTGACTGGGCAGTTCTGACAGTAGGTGACAGAAAATCTAGAGTGAGGTAACAAAAAGAGGGAAAAAAGTTACATAAAAAAAAAAAATAGAGTGAAAGTCCTTTGTGCCACAAAGCCAAGCAAAAACGTTGCATTTACAGTACTTACGATTTTATGATTTCTCATCATATTATCAAACTCCTCATTAATTTTTTTATACTTTTCTTCTGTGTGAGGAGTGAGGACATATGAGGCATCGGGGTCCGGGCTATCACAGCCTCTGTGTTCTTTCTTGTTAAGCGCCTGTAGTGAACATCAACATAAAGACAGGAATCAACACAAAACAGCAGGGGATGAAGGAAGTACTTACACCACAGCGCTTGTACATTAAATCACTCTCTTCACTTAGTTTGCCGAAACGGTCGTCCATGAGGGGGCTGTGCCCAAAACAGTCATCGGCATCAGGACTAGCACAGTCATTATGGCCTTTGTTTCTTAATTTCTGAAATAAAATTGGACAATTGACAAAAAAAACACAAAAAAAAACAAAAAAAAACAAAAAACAGCATACATGAAGTGGATCTCAGGCTTAGCTTATCATCAACATTTTACTGTTATTAATTCTAACATTTTGTGGGGGGGAGGGGGGGGGAGAGGTTTGGATATTTTTTTTTGGGTCCCCCCTTTTCTCCCCAGTTGTATTCGGCCAATCAACCCCACTCTTCCGAGCCGCCCCGGTCGCTGCTGCTCCACCCCCCTCTGCCGATCCGGGGAGGGCTGCAGACCGCCACGCGCCTCCTCCCGTACGTGTGGAGTCGCCGGCCGCTTCGTTTCACCCGGAAGGGAAGGAGTTTCACCAGGGGGGACGTAGCGCTTGGGAGGATCACGCTATTTCCCCCCCCATCCCCCCCCCGAACAGGCGCCCCGACCGACCAGAGGAGGCGCTAGTGCGGCGACCGGGACGCATACCCACATCCGGCTTCCCGCCCGCAGACACGGCCAACTGCGTCTGTCTGTAGGGGCGCCCGACCAAGCCGGAGGCAACCCGGGGATTCGAAAGCGGCCATCCCCGTGTTGGCAGGCAACGGAATAGACCGCCACGCCACCCGGACGCCCCAAAGTTTCGTGTCAGGAATCGCATACATTCAAAACCGCTGCGGGTTCTGCAAACACGACTCATTCTGATGGTGGAAAATAAACAACATGTGTACACATTATATTAGTTGTTCTCTAAAAGCCTCGGCGCTACAGTTACACCCACTGGCCGGGCTAAGCAGTAGACACAGCACGGTACGGCTGTGGAATAAGGGGGAGCCGAAACATCACTTTAAAGCCTTTCACCCTTCACCAGCGTTCGGGGCAAGAGAAATCAAACATTTCCTCTTCCCTTTTCTCGTGTTTCTCCTTCCCCCTCCCTCCCTCCCCCCTGTCCCCCTCCGTCTTGCTGCAAGTGCGCGTTTGCATTTTTCATTATATTCCAGTTATCGTAAGCCACCCAGCTGGAAGACACCCCGGCGTAAGAGGATCCCACAGCAGAGCACTTTAGGACGTCCCCGTCCTTAACTCGGCGTGGGTGTCGCTCACGGGATCTTATCAAAGCTAATTCGTGTAGGCGATAAAATGGATTATCGTATGTGGTCAAAGATGCTTATTTGAGCATGAAATTGAGCAATTATTGTACGAGCAAAGAGTGCATAGGATGGTATTTGTGGTGTCACAAAGCCCCATTTTCTTAGTCCACAAAAAAAAAAAAAAAAAAAAAAAAACGCTGCACAACTTCACAACCCCAACGCTTTGCACCTTGGCTAACTCTCACAAAGGCTGTCCGCTGCTTCTCATTAGAGCGCTGAACAGCGGCGTTAACAAGACTCGCTGACAGCACATGACAGCACGTGCTATCAGGGAGGTGTACATCAAAACATGATTTATGAGTGGATTTCTTGTCTCCCCTATCAGACCCGCAGGAGGTCCACAGACGTGCCCTGCCCTGTCCACGGGCTGCCTCCGAGACCTTGTATCTACAGGAAGGTCGCTGACTCCTATGGACGCAGGGGCCACAGTCTGAGCCGGGGGACAGGAACCTTCACACACTAATGAGACCTTACTCTCTGTCTCTTGTCTTCATCAACCAACAACTTGGAGGGCTGTGTGTGTACTTGCATGCCCCTTGTATGTATGTGTGTGTGTGTGTGTGTGTGTGTGTGTGTGTGTGTACATAAAGGAAACGTGTCTTTATTGCATGGAGGGAATGTGTGTGGGTGGTGGCAGTGCAACAGCTGTTGCATGCTCTGATTGTGATCTGACAGTATGGTTGCACTGTGCAGACAATGTGGCTAACCCAGCCTGCACACCAAAACCTCAATGCAACTCACATTTCCGAAAAAAACGTTTCCCTCTCATGGCAGTGTGAAATTTAGCATCACTGAATTCAGTTTCCTCTTTTGTGCTTTTGTGAAGTCCCGAAACGCTCGGCTCCTTCCCGTGTTAGCACGCATGCCGTTTCTGGATGATCGTCTTCTTTCACCTTCGTCCCCGTTTCTCAGGGGTCGCCCCAGTGGATTTTATAGTTTCCACCGGCACCCTGTGAGGGCACAGCACCAATGGTGGCCGTTGTTAACCCGGGGCCTTGACTGATCCGGTATGGTCTTGTTAATCTGCATAATGATTTGGCAAAATTTTACACCGGATGCCCTTCCTGACACAACCGCTAACCCTATGGACGGGGGCACAGGTAAAGCGCTGGATACCGTCCCGGTATTCATGGACTTGGGCCCGTGCCTGTCGCTATTCTGGATGATATCGGGTACATTAGCAAATCCCAACATTGACTGACACTCCGGCTCTGATGTAGTTACTACCTGTGTTATTGTCGAGGAGCACCTATGAGTTACCTAAATGGGACGCTATGCTAAAAAACCTTGCTCAGATGTGGCAGGAAAAAGGCGCATAAGATGAGAATAGGTATACACGTAGGGCTATCAACTGGCCACATCCCCTCAGCGATGTTTATTTGAATTCAGGGCTACAATATGTTCTTCATAACAGGCTTCAGCATCCCAGAAACACCCTCTTCACTGCCGCTCTCAAGAATAATCAGACCTTCGCACCTGCACTACCTCCTATCAACACACTCAATTCTCTAGATTTTACCCAAGACTGACTCACTTCCGTCCGTTAACGTATGTGCTTGGCATGACAAGAGCACATTGTGTAGACAGGAATGGGCTGGCTGACAACTACGTAAGGGTGAAAAAAGGAGGCCTCCACATCTCATCAGACAGGACAGTCCACGGTACCCGGGGGAGAGAGTGAGACAGACGTGTCTTCTGGATAATGAATGATAGACGATTTACCACAGATGCGTTACTGTTTGGTGTGGTGCAGAGCAGTGGCATTCTTCTCATTCTAAGAAAACGCCTTCCTGGGTAATTTCCTGTTTGCTGCACCAACCCCCTTTAGTTAGTGTTCTTAAAGGCCTGTGTTTACCGGGGGAGCTAGGCACTTTCTCCACCAGAGAGCCGAACATCTGATTGGGACCTGCAAATTAAAGTTGCAACCTGCTCATTATGGGAAAAGTTTGGTCAGGCTGGTTGGGTAAGGCTGTGTGAGATGGGCAGGGCTGCACCACTTTCACAACAAGCCTGACCAGTCCTTAGCCTGCCGCACCCTCTGGCCCAGGCGATGAAGGGAGGGGCCGCTGGAGCGAACTGGAAAAGTCGGCGCCAAATAGCATCAGGCAAGGACAGGCAGCATTCAGAGCAGCACCGGGGATATGCCACATCATGACAGACAAAGCGGTGTCAAAGCAATATGACATTTACCACTCAAGTTGACATTTCTCCTGTCATTATTGTAAACCTTTGGTTAGTTGACTCAAGAGGCTTTTCAGCTATTCAGAAATAATGTGAATTGCACTGACGGCTCGGCATTCACAGCATTTGGCGTAAACTGGCTCGAGTCTGACACCCTTTGTGAGGTACTTTTATTATGCATGTGAGATATGGGAGGACCAGGAAAGCATGGCTGCAATTCTTCCTTAAACGACTTGGCATGTTTTGGGTGTCCCACAGATGCTGCCCGCAGCGCCCAGTAAATGGATCACTAAATCAGCACATGGCCAAACAGGTGTCCTTCTCCCAAACACCTGTCAAGGCCTGGCTCCCCATGCTGGCCAATCAGATGCAGTCGCACAAAGACATGGCCGTACAAGGGACCGCAAGGAGCCCTGAAGGCCACCCGACCCGAGTCCAACTTTACCCTTTCATATCAATGCTGCCGAGTGCTCCAAACACTGTAGTGTTTTGACCTAGAAAATGAAAAGCTACTGGGAATTTGATGGCCAAATAAAAGATAAGTTCTTTGCAATATGAATAGTTAGAGGGGGGGGGAGGAGTTTCAAAATGCCTTTCAAGTGTCGAATCAAGCTGTGGGGGGGTTTGTGCCCTGGAAAGGAAAGTTGGATGGGTGTGAATACAGTAGAGGTTGGGATTTTCAGTAGCGTTTATGATGGGAGATACGGGCTCTGTTTGTAACGGGGGTGGGGTGGGAGGGAGTACTGGCAGGGGAACTTGTGTAATCTATTCACAAGGCCCTGAGAGGCTCACAAAGATGAGTGGGAACAGGGCCAGCTGCTATTTTCTCACAGCAGTCCAAACCTGTATTGATAGATATTTGGCGCAACGTATAAAAATGAAACTCGGCGAGCCTGACGTCAAACCAGCAGGGCTCCATTGTGTGTGTGCATACCTGCGTGCACGTGCGCACAAACAGAAGCGCATGCCTGCCTGTTTGTCTCCATGTGTGATACCTTCGCTTATCCCAAGGAACATTGTCCTTTGCAGGGTGCCTCGAGGCTTCCTGTGTTGAAAAATCTATTTCTCAGCTCCACCTGAGACCCAACTGTTAAGCTATTTGTAACTGCGGGGAACATTTAGCACAGTAATTGCCTGGTTTGGTACTATATGTATGGTACAGAAAGCTTTAGCGCAGTACAAAGCAATTTGGCATACACCCTTGATTTAGCTGGCATGCCATCCCTTGTTCAGTATTTTGGACAAGGAGTCACTTAAGAACTGCTACATATAGCTGAAGACTGTTGTGTTGTCGTGTTGTTATTCCATGTCAAGTACACCGGGAGCCACGAAACCGGAGTCAAATACCATGTAGTGCGAACCTACATGGCCAATAAACACGATTCTGGTATGTACTTGTACAGTACTGTATGTAGATGTATACCAAGAGGCCAAGCAGGAAATTTATACTGACATCCACACATTTGGGAGTTCATCATTTAAGTTTAAGCTTGAAAAAGTTGCACGGAACTTCTCATTGAGAATTTGAAGTGAACTCTCTTCTCTGACTTAAAAATAACATCCGAAATTGTTGCGTAAGCCACCTACGTCACCTGCTCCTTGTGAAGTACTGTATTTTGGTGAGATGGGCCTCAGTGTGTTGCTGTGTGTGTGTGTGCCTGCGTTGCAATAGCATTTCACATTGATGTCCTCCCTCCTCTGTGTCAGGAGAGCTTTTTCTGCATCTCATTTATTCATGTACTGTACAGTACTGTACACGGACAGAAAGCAGGGTGGAAGGAGTCAGAGGGTGGTTCGACATAAAAGCCCAACTTCAAAATGGTGGGGGAGATAGCAGAAAGAGAGATATGAAAAGGCCGCTTCCAAAGTGTCTTCCATTGTGCCCGAGCCACCGCAAATGGCTATACTTAGCTTTAGGTGCCACCTGACCTATGACCGCTGTGCACCATGGCTCCAATCACAAACCTTTCAACAGCAACAGAGCTGAGACTGTAATGGCAACGTGAAATAAAAAAAAGACATACACTAAACTGAGCACAGTTGGATAGGAACTTTGGGGAATGGATGGCTGTGATAAAAGTACAATCCATTCCAGTGATACGGGCAGCCAGTACTTCATACAGCCTTTATTTCACTACTTAGAAGCTATATTTTAACTGGTTGCTGCGCCAAGGCTGCCCTCACCTCGTTTAAACTGGGTGTCCCAGCCTCTCTCGCCCTGCAGTGCCGTGAATTAGCCCTTGTGCCCAACACTAAGCAAGTTAGCGTGCTAATCCTCATGACATCACCATTGTGTCCAGGCCGTTCCATCTAATGTGCTTATCAAAGGGCTTCTTTGAGTGTGAACGCTCTTGGAAATCAGCATGGGGAGGCGGCTGATAGGAAAGCTTTTATCTACTAAGGAATATTTCTGCTCTTATATAACATCTTAAGAGACAAGTCTTTCACTATCGCCATGTTCCCTTATCCCTCTGGCGCTGTAGTTTTCACTTGAGGGGAATAAAAGCCTCTGTCGATTGTTCTTTGGGCACTATGTGCCATGACCTAGGACTACACTCATGTAGCAACATTTGCACAGCCTCTCTCAGTTTCCCTTCACATTACTGTGCCGATTCAGGAGTGAAGGCACCGGTAGAGAAGGAAAGCTCTGTGATTCCCACACAAATCTCGTCTAATCTCATGACCATTTCACATCAATGAATGGACTGATATCAGGATATGAGGGTAGATTCATGTCCTTCCTTTGGCTCGCTGCATTGTCCAGCCACTAGTTCAACAGGAAAAGCAGTGGCAGGGGGCGAGCTCTTGGTTGGCCCATCTGTATTGTATTTGTGATCTTAATGCAGCTGTTAGAAAAACAATATACAATGTAATGAGATCCAGTCCCTTCTGACATGGGACAATGAGCAAATCATGATGAATTTAGAGCTAAGCATCAGACTCTGTAGTGGCTTAGAAATCCAAGTGAGCCATGCTCCTAATAAACTGCCAACTGTGTTGGCAATTTATTAGGTACTCTCCCCACCTTCACACAAATGGTACATGCCAATGTCACATGACTGCAATGCAGCCCAGGGTTTCTAGCATCAGTTAATGTTCAATTGAGCATTGGAATGTGCAAATCGAGTGACCTTAGTGACTTTTAAAGTGGCAGGATAGTTAGTGCTAGTCGTGCTGGTTCTAGCATCTCCGAAATGGCCGTCATCCTGAGCTTTTCACACACAACCGTTTCAAGGGTTTACCGAGAATATGGAGAAAAAGCAATCGGCAATCCTGTGGATGAAAACAGCTTGTGGATCAGAGGGATCACAAGAGAATGGCAAGAATTCTGCAAGTGAACAGATGGGCCACAACCAGCCAAGTCCCATCTGAAATTACCGTCGGTGTGCAGAATGTCATCTCAGAACGCACCATTTTTCGGACTCTATCTGGGCTAAAACACCCAAAGACCACGTCAGGGCCAATATTGTCAGCAAAGAACAAGAAAGCTCGTTTCCAGTGGGCAAAAAACTATATCAAAACTGGACCGTTGAGGAGTGAAAAAAGTTACCTGGTCTAATCAATGTTACATTTGCATCATACTGATGGAAGGATCGGAAATTATACCAGTTGTGGTGCCCTAACTCCTATCCCAGTCTGGTAAGTAACATGGAGCCGTGGAGCTGCCGTGGTTGACGTCAGCATTACAGGCTCTTGGTGGCAGTGTGATGGTGTGGGGAATGTTTTCCTGGAACACAGCAGAACCCCTGATACCCACTGAAGAACATCTGAACAGTAACATTGCTGCTGACCAAGTTCATCCCTTCCTGGCTACAGTTCATCCACACTCGGGTGGACACTTCACACATGATAATGCATCATGTCACACGGCACGTATCATCATCAATGAATGGCTCCAGGAACATGAGAGTGAGCTTTCATTGCTCCAGTGTCCGGCACAGTCCCCGGATCTCAACCCTATCGAACATCTTTGGGATACAGTGGAAGAAGGGGCTGCTTGTAGCAAGACTGGTCTGCTATCCATCTTGCTGCAGTTGCTCAAAGCTATCATTTCAGCATGGTGCAACATTCCTGCGCAATGCATCCGGCATCTTGTGGAATCCATCCCCAGATGAGTTCATCCTGTTCTAAGGGCTACTAGATAGGTGTACCTAATAAACTGGCAACTCGGTGTATATTTCTAATGGAGGTGGGTGTGTATGTGTGTGTGTGTGTGTGTGTGTATATATATACACATATATATATATACACACACACACACACACACACATATATATGTATATATGTATATATATATGTATATATATAGATAGATAGATAGATAACACTCTCTTATACCAGTCTGGTGTACTTTACAACAGATAATTATCTGTAGCTAACTGACTAGTGACGAGATCATCGCTTTGAGAAATATAGTCCGTCCATATTCACAAGTGAAATACTGTTGCAGTAAAGTGTGCAACCCCTTCCCTTAGAGAGCAAGCTGCGAGACTGGTGAATGACTGCTGTGACAAAGCTATTAGCTGCCACAGTCAAAGAGAACATTCTCTCAATCAGCAGACTGCATATTTTCAATATGGACAAGTGGGAATTAAAGTACAAATTGAGGATAAAGGCATACCAATGTCATCATTAGCTACAGACTGAAAAGAATGGGAACACAGGCGCTGTCCCCTACAGAAAGAGATGAAGTGATTTGAAGAGTTGCCACTGAAAGGAAATTGCAATCGCAAATTCAAAAAGTTCTAAATAAGAATAAAAAGGGATTACTTATAAACAGCTGTCTGCTCTTTTCACCCCTTTAACTCTCTCCTCTCTCTCTCTCTCTCTCTCTCTCTCTCTCTCTCTCTCTCTCTCTCTCTCTCTCTCTCTCTCTCTGGTCATTGAGTGGTTCATTAGCTGTCAGGCCCTTGAAACCATACCCCAACCCTCAACTCCCATTCCTGCTCGCCACTAAAATATTCATAAGGACAATTAGGAGTTCCAATAAGGTGAGTACGGAGGGCTGGGGGTCGTGCAGCAGAGAGGGCAGGATGTGCCAGCAGGACGTCTGCACTGCATCACTCTATACCCTGACCAAAGACCTCTATCCTCATCAATCTGAGCCACAGCCTCCCTCTTTGCTCCGAGTCAGACCAGGCAGCCGGGGGGAGGTGGCATGGTGCCAGCCAACCCCCGCCTCCTCGTCCCAGCAGGTTTTGCTCTGTCCTCGCCCCTGGGCAGGCGGGCAGGGGTATCCACACAGCACTCACACTGGGAGGAGGGGGGCACAAGGGCAAGCAGATTGTTGCACAAGCAAAGGCAGTGGAATCACCGTGTGTGAAAACGAAGGTCTCATTTTCCGTCACTGGGACCACAAGGTCATTAAAGGACACAGGGGGTAGGCGTACGGCTAGGGGTTCTGCTGAACTTTAACTCGTCTGTGTCACATTTCCTCGGTTGAACAGGCCACCGTGGTGTTACGACTTCATTCAACACACCACCGATTTTGTGAAGTATTCCGATTGTAACTCGGCTGAGATTTAACTAGATCAAACCGAATTAGGCCAGCTCAATGTATGACCCATTTCTCATGGTGTGTGTGCTTTATGACAGGTGTCTGACAGGGTCTGGGATAGAGAAGCTATAAATGCTTGTCAAAATTAATCACGGAGAACAAGTATGCTAGCGAACACTTTGCAAAAAAAAAAACAAAAAAAAAAACAAAGAATTTCCGTTGCACAAAATAGAGAAGACTCGATTAAATTATAATCAACATCAAATGAAATCCGGTATCAAATATTGTCGTGTAGAAACTAACCAAACAAAATTGCGAGCAGATATTTCAAAGCCTCAACTTAATCTATGATTATTCTGTCAGAGCTCATTGTGGGGAAAAAAAGACTCAAGTGTCAGACATCTTTGTGTCAAACGGTGCCGTAAGAAAGCCTTGCTGCAATGGGAGGAACAAAATAACTCCCTTGGTGATGGCAGACACTTCCCCCCAAACTCAGCGCCCACCCCACGTGTCACAGAATTAGCCCCAAGCTCTGTCTTACCCACCAAGATTTACTCACACATTAAAGGGAGAGTCCTCTTTTTAAAATCTGTACTAATGGTCTATAATCAAGGCTTCTCAAACTCCTTTCTCAAAGGTCTGCATCTGATTTTTATTCAAGTCCGGAACAAAATAACATTTAATCAACTCACTGATAACTTTTGAGCAACAAACATTCAAGTTCAAGGCAGTAAAGATAGTCATAATGCAGTCGGGCCTAGTGGGAGACACGGGATTGGTTGCCAGCAATCAAAGACCCGCCCTACTCTGCCTCTGATTGGCTGTAGCCCTAACGAAAACTCTCATACTGGTAGGCTACTCATTACTGTCAATTATGGTCACATTAGTTGCTCTCCCTCCCTCCCTCCTTCTCTCTCTCTCTCTCCCTCTCTCTCTCACACACGGAGCAGAGGAGAGACAGGGAGCCAGGTGAAGTGAAGACGGCGTTAGTCGACTTGGTGACAGCTACACTCATTATGTTACTGTAAGTGTAATAAAAGCTTCACATCACCCTTAAAGCAAATTCTCCGGTGTAAAGCTGTGTGAGCTCTGCAGCAACAACGCACACAATAGAAAACGCTACACTCCATAAGGTGTCGTATTCACAACACGAGGTATGGGTTGGGTCCGGACCGACCGGCGGTTCGGTCCGGACTTTGGGAAGCCCTGGCCTACATGCACTTGACCCTTGTCGTATATGCCCTCGTTGGGCTAATGGAGGGAATGGGGATCAGCTGATACCTAGTATAGTAAGACAGCAAAGTTTATTTACAAAATGAAAAATCTTCATAAACCAGACATACACACGTTTCTCACTTATTATGCGAGAAAAGACGGACTCTCTAATGGAAGGAGCAATTGGGTATATTGAACGTGTGGGCCCCGTCTTCTTCGTTGGTGAATGCACACAGGCCCCGCTTCGTCACCGGGGAGTAATCTAGAGAAAGTGGCACCGCGGCCAGGCGTCTCGGTTGCGGCGTCTCTTTTTAATCTGCGCTCTCAAAGAGAGGGCACGGTTTTGAAATGAACAACACGTTTCATACAAGAAAGGATGGGAGCAACAAAACAAAAAAAACACACGACCTCTGACGTCAATGCGGCGCGACATGTGCCAAAACCCAAATCTCTTAGCAGTAACCTAGTAACAACTACCACACAGGAGTGTTTTGACGTAAGAATAAAACAACAGGAACATAAATATGAGAAACCACAGAGAACCAGCCGCTGATGATGAAGCGCTGGCATGAAGGAGAAAACAGCGCTACACCCTATATCATATTAACACGGCTAATAAAACGATCTTCTGTGGCGCAGCGTGTAATCCGTGAAAACACCACGTCACTCGCAGCAATGGACACCTCTGTTTCAACGAGCCAAATGAAATTTCACTCTTCGGAATCGGCCGTTTGAAAAATTTCCCGTTTCCAAAGCAACCAAGCGGAGGGGTTATCTCTGTGTTTTCCACCAAGGTGGACAGAAATAGCGCGCTCTGTGAAATACTAACATGAAAATTACAACCGCCGTTGCTTTCATTACACTCAAAAAAAAAAAGAAAGAAAAAAAAAAACTTGGAAAAAGGAGTGGTGACCCTTTTTCACTAAAAGCCCAGAGGAAAAGGAGTCCTTGTCCTACAAAAAGGGGCACTTTGAAACCCAGCATGAGACCGGCAACAGTATTAGCGTCGCTACACTCGGTGTGGCAAATGAAGACTTGTCAAACAACTCCCACCACACTCGGGCCGCGGCGGGGAGAAGCGAGTCGCCTGGCGCTGCGGAGCCGAATTAAGCACCGAATCTACGCTAAATGCCGGTCGGAGAGCAATAATTTAAGAAGCGGTGACAACGCATTTGCTCAGAAGCGTTACAAATTTCACAAGGGGGACCCCCCACCCCCACCCCAAACAAACGAATGCGTTCCGGTTGCATCGCTGCCTCCTCTTGCACTAATTAAACGCCGTTCTTCACGCCTTCTGGCGGTGCGTCTAACTTGTGCATGGGAGGGAAAAGGTTGAGGCAGAATGCACTAAGTGCACCGACAAAAGTGACTGAGAAACTGGCAGCGACTGTGTAGTTTGATCCTGCCATTGTGTCTATTTAAGGTAAAGCGGTGTAATAAGCTCACAGGCCTATTGCATTTGGGACGGCGGTGTTTAAACGGTCGTCCGAGGCGGGGCTGAGGCTCCTGACAAAGATAGCCCAGTTCCTCCTTTGTTTTCACTGTAGGCATTTGTAATTCCTTATTTATTTTTAGCTACCTTGCCCCACTGCACTGTCCCCAAAATAGGCGTTGGGAGCAACTGGAAACGGCACGTGCTTGTTTTGACAGCATGCTAACAGTGTGGGTCAACTCCTCACCTGACCTGCGCCGAAGCGCCTACCGGAAAATACAGCACCGAAGAATGAGGAATGCCCACCCTCACAATTCTGACATGTTGGGCTACTTTGGGGGATACAATTCGATAAGGTGATGGAAAGAAAAAGAAAAATCGGCTCTCCGTGCGATCCATGGACCCTCCGCTCCTCAAGAAGAGGTGGAAACACTGAGATCATCTGCGGTTGTGGTGGAGCGTGGACCTTTCAGTAGCGGTTTCTCCCATACAAACCAATGCATCAGACAAATGAATGCATCGATTAATTTCCAAATATTGCTCGTTACCCACCAATATTAGCAAAATGACATTACGCCATTCACAAATAAGACTCAGTCTAAGTCACTCGGTTTAAAGTATACCACGTATCAATACATATAATATAAATGCAAAAAGGCAAATTAACCCCATTCTAATAAATTGTAACAGCCCAAAAGCACATATTTGTTTCTCTTCCCTAATATCAAAAAAGGGGAATTTCTAGTATATTAGAATCCCTTGGAAATGTAACATTAACTCAGTGAGTCTGGGTCAACAGCGGTGACATTTGGCTCGGAGGTACTAAGAGGTATTTCTCATCACTGCTGCTGTGAGCTTGCTCTACAGACCGAAAGGGCGGAGGACAGCATAGTGGGGTATAGGGAGGTTAGTGAGAAATCCAGCCGTCTAATGCAAGGAGATGTAATATCAGCAAGTTATATCAGAGAAAAAATGACATGCTTCAGGATTACTGAGACAGCATGATTGGAAAATACGTTGAATTAAAAAGTCGAAATGTGTGGATGTATTCCTATAAAAGGTGTCAGCAGAGAATAAGCTTTCAAGATTGATCACACCAAGATAGACACTTGGTAGGTTGTAATTAGAGTAAAGTTTAAATCATGGGCAGTGAACTTTTCTTCAACCACCCCCCCCCCCAAAAAAAAAATTAAAACAGGCCTGAATTTGCAGCTAACCATGCCCGCCCCTCAGCTCGGGGCAGTACAAGGCCTCAGCATTAGACGGGACTCTGACTCTGCAGCAAACTCGGAGTAAACAAGCGGCGTTGTCTCCTGTTAAAATGTCATATTTTCTTTTGGGCATTCGTCTATACATACATACTGGGCCCGGTCCAGATCTCATGATATTGCGGGTCCTTGCACGGATCGAGCTAGGACATGTTTTGGTGGGCCTGATCGAGACGTGGCCTACTCCACGTGCACGTTGAGTATTTTGGCCCGGCTCACGTTTGAACAACACCGGTGTAATTCACAAGTTTGGCTTCTTTTTCACTCCTGTCATTACGATGGAAAATCGGGCCTTTTTTTTATGTGCTTCTATTCTTCATGTCATCCTGCTGAAGCGCTGCTTCTGCAGTTTGTGTGTCATCAAGACATTTTCTTTGTTGCTAAGGACGAATATGAAGGATCTCTCTGCCTCTCTA
Source organism: Lampris incognitus (assembly GCF_029633865.1). Lineage (NCBI taxonomy): Eukaryota > Metazoa > Chordata > Actinopteri > Lampriformes > Lampridae > Lampris > Lampris incognitus. The sequence goes on from NC_079216.1 coordinate 63,806,940, forward strand.
AGACACTCTCCCACTCACTTTCTATTGTTCTCTCTCTGTCTCTCTCTCAAAGACACTATCATTCTCTCTCTCTCTCTCTCTCTCGCTCTCTCTCCTTACTTCGACCCCCTTTAATTTTTCGAGGTGACCATGCACTTGGATAAGTAAGTAATCACCTTGCAGACTCGAGAGAGAGAGCTGCAGAGGTGTACAGCTGCCTTTTTCTATAAATCAAATTTTTCTTTTTTACGCCCGATTGTGCGAGAGATGCATTTCTGTAGATTTCTGCATTGAATGCACAATGCCCTATAATCTAGTCAGCCAACTCTTGCTGAGTTGTATGGGACTTGGGAGCAGTGACAACCTCTTTGTGTGCCAGTTGGAGCCTCAGGTGACTGTCCCTGTTATTTTGGTATGTCACAATTAGAGATACACCGCACTCAGGACAATCTGCCTGTGATACGCTAAGGACAGCCTCACCAGTGCGCTTTGATATTTCAGGAATGCGATTCCTTTCATAGAACCGACATCGGCGAGCCACGTGACTCGATATCCTCGATAGATTTCTTACTTGAAAGAGTCTCGATCTATATTTGCATGGCTCAAGTTTGTTTCTCACAGGAATATTTGTTCCAACACAAGTTGTGCAGATGGAGAATCAGATAGAGATTTACAATGCAAATCATGTTGTTTGTTGTGTACAGTCTGATGCTTTACAATGAGAGATGCAAAACCCAAATAACCTGAAACAGGACTAAAGCTCAAGTGAGGAAAAAACAAATCCACGTTTTAATGCTGCCTATACAACAGTTTGCTTCATTATTCTAAGCCAACTGCATTACAAATACCATTCGACTTGATTTAAAAGTGGAACCGCTAACATTTCAAGGCCATTTCTGTGCAGTACTGCGACTGCTACTCGGTATTCATCTGCACCATTATGACCGTCTGATTGTTAACCACTGTTTCATAATGTAGATGGAGGTACCCCACATGACGGCCTTTGTTCAAAGTGCATATTCAAAGATAAAATCACAATCGCTCCATCACATTTGACAGACTATCTATAGAGTCCACTATTTTAACCGCGTTATTATTTTGGATCCAATCAAGTAAAAAAAAAAAAAATCTATTCATTTCGATGGTTAGCATGTCGGGTTGAGCACAAATCTTTGTGGGATTCTCTCTCGTTTTCTCTTGTCTCTCCCCCCCCCCCTTTTCTCTCCGCAACGCTCTCCTTGCTCCCCTGCCTCCATTTTAACAGACCCACAAGGAGGATAATTGATCAATCTTGGTAATTGAAGAGTCTGGACAGCAAGCTCACCATAGCAGATGTGCCAATTTGCATTCATTAAGACGGGAATGAGTCTTAATCACCGCTCAGGCTGTGATTGACAACACAAACATGTTTTTATGTTTCTGCTGCCAGTAGCCCACAGCTCTATAACCGATTCTTTAAATATTTGTAATTACACCGGTGACATCTTCACGCTTCAAACTGTACCACTTAAGCGTCATTTAATTTACTGTACCGTCTCTTTCACCCCGAAAGAGTCCGCTTTAAGGACAGTTAGATTAGAAATGTGATGGATAATGGGAAATGTAGTCATTAGGTGTGATAATTCTGTAAATGGCTTTTATCATTTTGAATACTTCACGTTTAATTTTTCATAAAACACTGCCATGGTTGGCTGTAAATTTCAGGAATATCATTATCAACTGAAAGAAAGATCAAATTCAAACTGATAGCGCAGAAGGAAATCATTCAGGGCCTGACATTCAGAAATGGTCAAAATTTACATACCTCACTGAACGATTAATATATTCCCATTCATAACAATATGCCATTAGTGATGATAAAAGAAAAGCTTTATAGAAATCACATGATATTTCAGTGAATGGGCTGTTTATCATGAAACTGCAAATAAATGCGGGGCTAAACCGTGTTTCCCAAACAACAATGGCCGCCCCTCTGGGGTACTTGGTAGATGAGCGTAATTTCCCTATGAATGTTCTTTGGCTTTTTACCGGCGCACGGTATGCAGAAAAGTAGCAGAGAGTCCGTTCTGTGCATCCACAGTACCACGGTTATTCACAATAGCATGGCGCTAACCAATACTTCCATCCATCCATCCATCCATCCATCCATCCATCCATCCGTCATCCAAACCGCTTATCCTGCTCGCAGGGTCGTGGAGATGCTGGAGCCTATCCCAGCAGTCACTGGGCGGCAGGTGGGGAGACACCCTGGACAGGCCGCCACGCCATCCCAGGGCACACACACACACCTAGGGACAATTTAGTGCGGCCGATTCACCTGGCCTACATGTCTTTGGGCTGAAACCGGAGCCCCCAGAAGAAACCCACGCGGACACGGGGAGAACATGCAAACTCCACACAGAGGACGACCCGGGACCACCCCCCAAGGTTGGACTACCCCGGGGCTCGAACCCAGGACCTTCCTTGCTGTGAGGCGACCGCGCTAACCACTGCGCCACCGTGCCGCTAACCAAAAATTGCCCAAAAATTGTTTTCTAGAATTAAGTTTTGTCTTCACAATCTGTACGTCACAAGTTTACCGTTAACGCGCTGACTTGACGTCACCTCCTTGTGTCACCAAACCAGAATCAGCCGGGCCTCTCGCCATGTGCCGTAACCGTACTGAAAAGCCCAGAGAAAGCACAGATAGGTACCAAATGACGCCTGTGAAGTCCCCCTCTCATTTCAAGGTATCTCGCAGGAACAGAGGCCTCACTGTGTCCGGGATAAGGGCTTAAGGTTGGGGCAAAATCTCATTACCTCGGGCAGCGGAGAGGGGAGGAAGAGCGAGGATCATTAGATTAATCTAATGACCAATGGCAGCGTTTTCATTTGCGGCACAAATAAAATTCAATAAGAAACACAACACACTGTAAAAAGCGCCCGCCACGGTGCAAAGCATTGCGCGCCAGCTAACACTCGGCTCCGTTCAAAGCAAAACTCGACAAACACTCGAGCTCTTTTCGGGGCACCTGCTGCCGCTGAGCGGGCTCCTCGCCGCAAACAGGCGGCGTGTCCTTCTGCCCAGGTTTCCCAGAAACGTCAGAGAAACGACCTTCGGAGAAAATGACCTGGAAAAAAAAAAATCCCACTTGGACGTGAACGCCAGAACAGTTTACCTGATGCCTGTTGCTTATGTACCGCCTGCACACACACACACACACACACACACACACACACACACACACACACACACACACAGCCCTGTCTTCCTCTATTTGTAGGGACCATCACTGACTACATTCGCCAGCCCCTACCTCTAACCTTATCAGGACTACATGTCTTAACCTAACCTTAGCTCTAACCTTAATCATAAGCCCAAGAGTCCTGTGGGGACTTATGACCCCCACCCCTCCCCCACAAATAAAGGGTAAAATGGTAAATGCACTGCATTTTATACAGCGCTTTTCTAGTCTACCCACCACTCCAAGTGCTTTACCGTGTACGCCTCACATTCACACACACACACACATTCCCACACTGATGGAGGAGGCTGCCACGCAGGGCGCCAACCTGCTCATCAGGAGCAGTTAAGGCGTTCGGTGTCTTGCTCAAGGACACTTCGACGCGCTCTCCGCAGGAGCCGGGGATCGAACCAGAGACCTTCCGATTACCGGATGACCCGCTCCACCTCCTGAGCCACGCCGCCCCTGTACATAATATAAAAATACTGAACTCTATAAAAGCACAAACACAAAAAGTACACACACACACCCATAGCAGTCTGAGCCTAGTGCTCGAATTCGGAAAGGGAGCCAAGTTTTAGGCGAAGTCCACGGCCCGCCACTGAGCTATCACACTGTGGTCCAGGCATGCATCCATCTGTGGAAAACATGGAGACTGTTCTCTCGCGCTGCACAGCCCAGCCTTCATCTACAGATGGTACCACTGAGCAGGAATGTGACCTTTGATTTGGTTTCTCGCATGGAACGAGAGAGAACGCTGCCCACTGGAAACCGAGGAGAGGATTTTCTTGGTGCTCCAAACAAGGTAAATGAGCACATGATTGTTTGCATGGTAATAATTGGTTTAATGCAATTTAAAATTTCAGATAAGTGTTCAGAGTAAGTGCCCTCATGTGAGGCTCATTTCAGCAGATAAATAGTGAGAGGCGTGTGTGTGTGTGTGTGTGTGGGGGAGGGGCTACCATCTTTTCCATTGTAATCAATGCACGGCCCTCCCCCCTCATGTACAGCACAAACATCCCTATACATTAACCAGCGAGTGGAGCAACGTCACCCTCTATTAGCGGACCAACAACCCCGAACAACTGCAACACGTAAACTTGTTGTGCGTTTCTTTCCGCAAGTATAAACGTGAAAACGCACGCAAAACACTATCATTCGCCACGGCTCGTCAAATTAAGAGTCACCCATCTGATGAAACAAAGAAAATGGCCATCCGCTTTAAAGGACGGGACGGCACGGCAGGGTTTAGCCGGGGATTTGACCAGATAACCTGACACGACTGAGGTCATTCTGCTGCTCGGCTCCAGCGTCTGCTCTGAATGGCGGGGCTGTGTGGCAGCGACCTGAACTGGGGCTTGGACTAGTGCTTGGTTACTTCTGCTCTGCTTCTCCACTTCTGAACCCTCGCCACATCGCCGTGAGGCCGAGGGGGATTTGCGCATATCTGCACAGATGCTGGCCGAGTGAGCAGGGACAACGCCACATTGTTCTCGCCTTTCGTGCAGCGGGGGGACGGCCTCCTTGAGAGTTGCCCCGGGGGCTGCATGGGAAATGAACAGATCACTACCAGTTTGTCCACCAATCTAGTTGGCGGCGGACCGCTGGTGCTGCCTGTGCAGACATTATATGCCCCGGCACATGCCAGTTAAAACATATCGTAAACACAAACATCCGTCGGTCGACCACAGGTACACGGGGCACTGTGGGGAGGGAACTATTTAATGGGCAGTTTACAAACTTCTCGTGGCATTCGCAGCCCGGGCCTTGGCTAAAATAAGACGGCTCGCCGAGTCACGACAAAAACAAATTTGTGGCCACCGTTACGTAAGTGAGGAGTGCATCCATGTATTTTTTATGCAGGTGAGCCCCTGCTCTGCTCCGAGGGCCCCTGATGGAAGGTCGACTGCATGGGGCGGCAGCATGGCAGAGCACTCTTTTGCAGCTCTGCCAAGCAGGTAATTCACAAGCAGCAGCAGCACCATGAATAAAAGATAACGGGCCACAGCTGACTCCTCTATGCCGCATGTAATTTTACTCATTCCTCCAAGTGAAAGACTTTGCAAAACACAAGAATCGTGGAGGGGGGGCTTTTTTTGTGTGTGTGTGTGTGTGTGTGAATTCCTCGCTAATCTTAAGCCTGCCTCCCCCCCCCCCCCTCTTTGTTGTGCCACAGTAATAACAAGGTACGTACGTCTCAGTGGAAATGTGCCAGTAAAAACATCAAGTGTTGTGACGCAGCAGTGCAGAAATCTGGGAAAAGTCTGCATCGTCTAACATAAACACTTCAGTCAAAACATGAAACCCGAGAGCCGGTCGGTCTACTTTCAATATTGACTATCATAATAAACAGACCACCTTTCACTGTAAGTATTATGATATCCTTTACGGTGCCGAGATGTGTTTACCTTTCATTTAGCGCGAGCGAGGACCCCCGCTGCAGCCGGCAGAACGGGCCGAGGAACCGAAAAGTGCGTCACTAAAAGACATTTGGACCGGCATGCGTCGCCGATCGGCTCCGTTTTACTGATGCTTTTGGCTGGCCGCGCCATGGGCTGGCATAACACGCGGCTTATTATTCGGCCGGGGGCTCGAGCATTCAGCGAGACGGCGGCCGCCAGGAAGTTCAAGCGCTCGCGGGGCTTTCGGGAGAGTTTTCCGACGTGCCAAAAGCAAAATGTCTTGGTGAAACTACCATAGCAACGAGCCGGGGGAGTCGTCTCTCTGGAGGCAGGGCACGGACCGGGCTGCTGTGGGACGGAGCAGGTACAATATCTGTGGGGAAACAGGACGGCCGTGGTGGTTAAACAGCCGCCGCGTGCAGGCTGGCGCAGAGATAGGTTTACCACGTCAGTTGACGGGCTCGAGAGGAGTTGGACTTATCAGGGGACGCAGACCTCCTGCGGCCTATCTGAATGGCGACCGGAGGAAACTGTTACTCGTCCCTTGCTCTCGCACGGGTAAAGCGCCGCCCTCGCAGCAAAAGGTTTACGCCTATCAGCCGGGATCCCGCGAGTATCCGTTTGTCGTCTCTGGTCTGAAGTCGACGCCGCAGAAAAATACTTCCAACGGATCAGAAAAAGGAGTATGAGGTTGCGCTCGCGGGAAGAAAAAAAAAAGTGTGCCTCTCAAGAGGAGAATATAAACAGGGAGGGAAACTGGGTGGTGTGAAAGGTTAAAGGTCGGGCTAATGAGTTTTCTCCCCCTGATAAAAAGTAAGAAAGTGAAGCCGACTCACCTCTACAATGTCAGAGTTGGTTCTGCTCTCGTGGGGCTCGTTGTACTCTGTGTATTTCAGTAACACTTTGTCCATGTCTGTGCTGGCATACTGGAACAGTTTGTTAGAGCTGTTGAAAATGATGAGGGCTATCTCACAGTCACACAGCACGCTCAACTCGTAGGCCTTTTTCATCAGTCCGAACTTCCTCTTTGTGAAGGTAACCTGAGGAACGGAGAGAAAGGCAGAGCTATCCGTCAAGGAGGATTACACCGCTTCCCACAACCCGGCAGTGGCAGGTTCACGTAAATGCGTATGTATTAGGTAACGTTGACAAGAAAACAAGAAAGTTAACGACTAAATATTTTAATTCTAGCTTGATTTTTTTGGTAACACTTTCTATGAAGCTTGCATCTAAAACGCCTTATAAGCATCTATAACGCCCTATAAGCGTCTATTGCATCTATAACGCCCATACTTTCCTATAATGTGTATTACAATGACTAACGGCTATGGCTGAAGACTGTGAAATAGCACTGAAGTCTCATTATGCATCTCTACAAAACAATTGGCTATGATGCATTATGACATTTGACAGATAAACAGGCTAATGATGACATATTTATAATGCATAAATCCATTTTAAATTGACATGATGTATCATAAAGGTGGTTATGAGGTGTTGTGAGGTTATATACATGGTTATAATGAATCTTACAATGACTTATAGCTACACTTATAGGGCGTTATAGATGCTTATAGGGCGTTATAGATGCAAGCTTCATAGAAAGTGTTACCGATTTTTTTTTCCTAAAATGTAAGTGTGAGAACATTGTGCTTTAAAAGATGCTGTGAGACCATTCAGTAAAGATGTGTTTTTTATTTTTCCCTCTTTTTGTCCCCAATTGTCAGTTGTACTTGGCCAATTACCCAACTGTTCCGAGCCGTCCCGGTCGCTGCGCCACCACGTGCTACCTCCAACACATATGGATTTGTCAGCTGCTTCTTTTCACCTGACAGTGAGGAGTTTCACCCGGGGGAGGTAGCGCGTGGGAGGATCACGCTATTCCCCCCAGTTCCCCCCGAACAGGCGCCCCGACCGACCAGAGGAGGCGCTAGTGGCCACCGCGACACACACCCACATCCGGCTTCTCACCCGCGGACACGGCCGATTGTGTCTGTAGGGACGCCCGACCAAGCCGGAGGTAACACGGGGATTCGAACCGGCGAGCCCCGTGTTGGTAGGCAACAGAACAGACCGCCACGCCACCCGGACGGACGCCCCAGTAAAGATGTGCTTTACAGATGAATCACGACGCGTTTCCTTTCCCAATCTGCGACCACATTGTCTATCTCGGCCTTTTGCCGCCTATTATGCCGTAAACCTTTCGATCCTGCGAACGGGATCCCTCCTTCCAAAGAGCCCCCAAGTTCTTTTTCTCCGGAGATTTTCCTTGATCCGAATCAGGGGAGTCATCTCCTGTGTCTTACTATAACTGTTTCTTAATGCCAGATATGAAAGACCTCTGAGGCAGCTGACTTGAGTAATCACATATTATTCGTAATGTAAGGCCACACGGTACCCAGCTCCTCCATAACTTACCCAGCGAACCCGGCACGCTGTATGAATACAGGGCATGTCAAATTCCACCGTACGAGTGACAGACAACCACATTTGTTCTCCTTCAGGAGCAGCACGGCGTGTGTATAAAACGGTCGTTAAGCTACCGGGTCATGGGTCACGGTGAGAGGCACGGGTCAGAAAGCTGAGTCAGAGCTTCGGCAATGACAGGGGTCCACGCATTAGTTTGGCCTCTGCCGCCATGTATGGAAAGCCATCTTCGTAGCACAGCACAAGCCCTGTAACACGAGCCCTCAGATGGGACTTCGGGTCGTACATCACTCCGACGGTAACCCGACCCCCTCCGCAGAGTGACTTTATGTCCTGTATTTCTGCAGCCCCCGTCCGTCTCTGTGGTCGCGTCAGCCTCATACACGCGTTATTGTGTTACACCGCCTTTCTGCAGTGCGCTATAATCCCTCCCCGTGTTAAGAAACACCATTCAGACCGAGGGAATTTTGGAGCGCGGGCATTCGTCGCTCAGGTTTGTAATAGCAGCATATTTCAAGAAAATGAGAATGGGAAATGAATATGTGTGAAACCAATACTTTTTTTTTTTTTGTTACTCAAAAGATGCTTCGTGTTTAGTGTGTGTGATACAGTGCTCAGCCCCCAATGGGAGTTGCTGGTAAGAGCTGTGTGTGGAACTATGGAAAATGGTGTGCACGTGCATGCACGTGCATGTGTGCATGTGTGTGTGTGTGTTATCTATCAATTTCACTGACCTACTAAGAAAGGAGTTGAGCAGATGAGCTAGCTTTTTTTTCAGTTTTAATTGGTCACAGCTTGCGGCTACCCTCATTTCAGCGGCATAATGCAGTATAATCCTATGAGCTGTACGGTGTCTATGTAATGGCTGAGGCGGTGAGGTCACCGCAACTGTGAAAAATGAATTTCAAATCTTTCACACTACAGGTAATTACACGGGGCCATTACCCTTTCTGCAGACACACAGGATCCTTCCCTTCCCCGGTGTCGCTTCTATTTTTTCATGTCACGGTGAACTCACTCGACAAAACAAATACGAAGTTGACTTTTCTTGAAATGACTTAGTTGAGATACGGATGCGGCTCGGTCCGGCGGTGCGTTTCCTCGAAAATCTCAGAACGATAAAGCCTTGGAGCGAGTGTGGCAGAGCAGGAAAAAGCATCTGGTGGTTCCGTGCATGTCATTCTGATAATGGTCTGACGGTGGATCGCTGCATGGAGGCCGACAAGGGTATATGCTCCAGCCAAATCCCCGCACCATAGAGCACTTGTTTCTACTTGGTTCTCAATAGAGCAGTAACCGCCCTGGTTCACTTGCAGGTCCAACCAAACGACGCCGGCCTCGTCTTATTTAACACTACGGCTGCCGACTTGCTCCATTTGTTTGCCTGCTTGCATATTTGGTTTGCTTAACTATGTGGAAAGCAGGGACCGTCGTGAACGGAAACGATTAACAAATTGTATGCTCTTTAGCAGATGAATATAGCTGGTAAGCCATGGAGATGTCACCTTTCAGCAGGGAGCCTGGGGTGAGGCGCTGAGCGAGGACTTTGTTCCACCTGGATGGGTGGCAGAGTGCTGAGTGTGAGGCTGCTGACCCAGGCGCCGCTTCATTTCACCCTCAGCAGCGGCACCGAGGCTTAGCCCTGGCCCCGGCCCCGATACAGTACCACTACATTACCGGCTGTTGCACACCCTGCCATTAAAAGCTGCAGAGCACATCCTCCTATACGTTTATCAATAAATAGGCAAAGAAATAGGCTGGGGTTTTTTTTGTTTTTGTAAATCCCCTACTGCATGATGTCTAAGAAGTGCAGCTGTCTCCCTTGGTAGCATTTCTGTTGGCTGAAAAATATGTGGCTATTTGGGTTTCTACCTCCCTCCACCCCCATGTTCTACTGGGTGGCTGGTGAGACGGCGGAAGACCACAGACATCCTTGAGGTCATGTGGGAGGACCACTGGCAGATCTCTCCCATGGTTCAGCATGTCAAAAAAACACAACAAAGATACTCAGCGCAAGTTTAGGAACTTGAATCCGAGTCTGAACTTTTAATAAAAAGGACTATTTTTTTCCCCTGGTTTTTGATAAGGTCAGTGTAATAATCCACACACAACTGAAGTTGCTTCAGTAATTAAACCAGCGGTTCTTTACTGGCAGAGTCTGCGTCAGGCTGAAAACACTCTGACCTTTTCCGACGCTTTCGGGATGCGCTGCCGTGGTGCTCATTTTGCTCTGGCGTCACGTTTCCGACACTTTTTCCTTCGGATGAAAATGTTGCATTTTCAAAACGTGAACTTCGCAAAAGTGAAGAAACCCAGAGGGGGGGGGGGGGACGACAAGCTGATATACTGCATCTGGAGAGGCTTCCTACAGACATCAAGATGGTTAACCTGCAGATGTTACGGTAGCGGTTAACCTGCAGATGTTAAGGGAGCGGCTAACCTGCAGATGTTAAGGGAGCGGTTAACCTGCAGATGTTAAGGGAGCGGCTAAGCTGCAGATGTTAAGGGAGCGGCTAACCTGCAGATATTCAAGGGAGCGGCTAACCTGCAGATGTTAAGGTAGCGGTTAACCTGCAGATGTTAAGGTAGCGGTTAACCTGCAGATGTTAAGGTAGCAGCTAACCTGCAGATGTTAAGGGAGCGGCTAACCTGTAGATGTTAAGGGAGCGGCTAACCTGCAGATGTTAAGGGAGCGGCTAACCTGCAGATGTTAAGGGAGCGGCTAACCTGCAGATGTTAAGGGAGCGGTTAACCTGCAGATGTTAAGGGAGCGGCTAACCTGCAGATGTTAAGGGAGCGGCTAACCTGCAGATGTTAAGGGAGCGGCTAACCTGCAGATGTTAAGGTAGTGGCTAACCTGCAGATGTTAAGGTAGCGGTTAACCTGCAGATGTTAAGGGAGCGGTTAACCTGCAGATGTTAAGGGAGCGGCTAACCTGCAGATGTTAAGGGAGCGGCTAACATGCAGATGTTAAGGTAGCGGTTAACTTGGAGATGTTAAGGTAGTGGTTAACCTGCAGATGTTAAGGTAGCGGTTAACCTATAAAGCGCGGGTCAAAACAGACAACTTGGAAATCTGTGCAGTCAGTTTTGAGATCGGCGGCAGCAGTTTTATAATCCATGCTCTTGAAGTAGTAATTTTCTCCCTTAAATTAAATAACCGGGTTAGGGGCATCCTCAAATTGATGACCTGTACCCTAAAATTGGTTATCCGTGGCTTTGATTTTGCGCTCCAAATCGAGGGACAAGACACTGAGTTAATTTCTTCATTTGCAGCTGGCAAAGGGACAAGAAAGCTGAAACACATTCCCTTGCTAAATGGGTAGGTTTCGGTGCATCACAGCTATGACAAATGCAAAACACCGATGTCTTTCACGTCTTTCTTGCAGAAATGAACTGCGATGCGAGTTCAAGAGCGCAGAAAACAAAATGGCGGTGTTTATTAGTTTGAGGCCACCGTTTGGTCATTTGTGGGCATGGGTTATACATTTTGAGGGTACAGATTCCTGGGTTGAGAACGGATTACAAAGTTGAGGGCAGGTGTCATAAAACCAGGGGCGTCAATTTAAAAACCAAGAGCACTTATTTCCATATTGAGTTTCTTTGACGCTGGGCTCCATGATATCCATTTTCCTTTTTGGTTATGACATTTTCGTGGCCATGAAGGACCGGGCTCAACTGCAATTTAAGACGGTATGTGAAAAATCACCAAAACTGCAGTTATTGAGGTCTTAATGTAATATGCGACTACGATATCTAACTTCCTCTCCACGGGGGCATCATAAAAAAGCACCTAAAATCTCCCCAAGCATGCGAGTCAGCTGTTCTTTTATTTATATCACTGACTTGCTTTTTTCTTGTTTTACACGGTGGGAGAAAAGGGTCTTATCTTGGAAATTTGCACAATTTATAATAAAATATGCAATAACAAACCACTATGCATGCGCACACGCACAAATAAAATCAAAAACATATACACACGCCAACACCGAGTTGATGTGTCAATCAAAAGGTCTATCACTGCCTGTCCTTAGGCTGTGGAGCCAAGATGACAAACAAGACATCTGGGACTGAGACTGAGGCTGGGGCCGGGGTATGGCAGGAGATGCCTGAGTCACTAACACCTTCAGAGGGGTGAGATGCTGGCGGCCTCATGAGAGCCTCATGTCAACTCTGACGGCCCCCGTGGCAGACACGAAGAGCGGGCTTGAGAGACAGAGCGACCTGGCACCAGCTGGCAGAGTGACCCGGGCCCTGTGGCTGCTGCCCTGAAATCGTGGGCTGGCTACGCAGCGCCGCAGTGCTGGAGCCTGGGAGACAGGCCTTGGCCTCCCTTACTGTCTGCCTGAATCAGCTCTCCCAAAGAAAAAGAGAGGACGGCCCCCAGGTTCCCCATGTGGACAACTAAGGGCAGAAAAGCTTCCCATTTGTCCATTTGGTGGGACTGACCTTGGGTACTTAACGGTAACCGGGTGTGATCCTGTCTTGTTAGTGGGGTCGACATGCTAGAATTTCGGCTGGTCATTTAATGTTGTGCCGCCAGTGATGGCCATGAGAGCCAGAGTATACTTTGGTTATTAATGGGCTCCCGCACTCTTAATAATGATGTAATTATCTAATTGGCTTTCTTAGAGAAACGTTGAGAGCTGTTCACAAGATACAACGTTTCAAGCAAAACGATGGAGCACCTTTCTCCCTTCCCAGCTTCAATCGAATTTCTGGGAAATTGCAGATCACTGACAATAACAACACGGTACACCGTCTGTGGAGTCTGACTGTTTTTCTGGGCTCGTTTTATTCTCTATCAAAAAGCTCTCCACCTGTCAGAAAATAATGATGACCTTTCAGAACTTCAGTAATGGGCAAGGGCTGAAAAATGACAGAGATCTGCTGTGTTGCTCCCAGGGGGGGCAGAGAGACAGAGAGAGAGAGAGAGAGGGAGACAGAAAAAGAGAGACAGACAGAGACACAGAGAGAGGGAGACAGAGACAGACAGCGAGACAGAGACAGACAGAGACACAGAGAGAGACAGAGACAAGAGAGAGAAGACAGAGCGAGCGAGACACAGAGAGCGAGACAGAGACAAACAGACAGACAGACAGACAGACAGACAGACAGACAGACAGACAGACAGAGAGAGAGAGAGAGAGAGAGAGAGGGTGAAAGAGCGGGAGGGAGAGAGAGAGACAGAGAGAGAGGGAGATAGAGAGAGAGACAGAGAGAGAGACGGAGAGCGAAAGAGCGGGAGAGACAGAGAGAGAGCGAGACAGAAAGACAGACAGACAGAGAGACAGAGAGAGAGCGGGTGAAAGAGTGGGAGGGAGAGAGAGAGACAGAGAGAGAGCGAGACAGAAAGACAGACAGACAGAGAAAGCAGGTGAAAGAGCGGGAGGGAGGGGGGGAGAGAGAGAGAGCGAGACAGAAAGACAGACAGACAGAGAAAGCAGGTGAAAGAGTGGGAGGGAGGGGAGAGAGAGAGAGAGAGAGAGAGAGAGAGAGAGAGAGAGAGAGAGAGAGAGAGAGAGAGAGAGAACAGCTCTGCGCCCACAGGCATTTGACGTGCCAGAGCAAACTCCAAAATGAGCCCCAGCAAGGGCAGGCAACCCTCCACCCAGCAGCAAAATCATCAAACTTTTAATGACTTGGGCAATTACCCCCAGTGAGCCCGCTTAATGGCATCCAAAGGACGTCACCAGGCTCTGCTCACTCTGCTGCACCAGCCAGAATTCCTCTCCTACCCCGCGTTACAGGGCTAATGGGTACCCTACTGTTCACATCATCATTCTCCCTCCTCGTGAGGTGAAAGACCCTGCACAGCCTCACACAGAACAGCGCCAAGGGCTCTGCTGTTGTTATTGTACACTAGTCGTGCAACCCAAACCTGCCACAACTACACAATCGCCATCTCTTAACGATCTCAAAACAGATCATCTTTCTTTCTAAAGACCCAAGCTCACTGGGACATCTGAGTCCACAATTGAGACCATTTCCTCTGCAGGGATAGTCTGGAAGTCCCGCCTCTCCGCTCTGTGTGTGTGTGTGTGTGTGTGTGTGTGTGTGTGTGTGTGTGTGTGTGTGTGTGTGTGTAAAGGACAGTGGGACAGCAGAGGAACGGGAACGCAGTGGGAAACGGAGGCAGAGTGCCGAGAGAGAACGTGTTAAAGAGCATTGTAAACCACAAAAACATAAACATATGTGTCCTTGTTCTTGTATTTGTGTGCCTGTGAGTGAGTGTGTGTGCGCATTTAATCAACCGGAATAATACTTTTTTAGGTTTTGTGCTAAAAGCTGTCTTCTCATACTTCCGATCAGCGTGTCGGCGAGACAGATTTTGAGTAAATGAAATTGAAAAGGCACACGGATGGGCGACCGAGCGACTTGAAGCGGGCTGTCGGATGGGTAACGAAATCAAAAATCAAAAATAAGTCAACCAAACTGACCTCCGGTCTGCGCTCGCTCTTCCTGAAAGCTAATCCACTTGGTTTCGTTGGACAAGACAGACCTTCTCAGCCGGTGCCACAAACTATCCGGAGAGGTTAACAGCCTGTCCAAAGCAGATTGCAGAGATAATGCAGGGAGCCCCTGCTGTCCCCATGCATCATCCTGTCTTGCCACATTATTCAATTAGCCCACTTAAGACCTTCTTTCATTTTGATGCTATGAATATAGATAGCTAGCAGCAGAGGCAGGCAGGCAGCAAAAAAAAAAAAAAAAAAATTCACATCTCCCAACAATGGTGCCCGTATGCAAATGGCGAGTCCCCTTTGGCAAGGAGCACACCCCAGAGAGAAGACACTGTATGATCCGAGGCTCGCCGAGGAAAAGATACACATATCTAAATTATTACAGCGATGCTTTATTTAAGCATGCTGGCCCTATTGTCACAGCCGGTTCTGCGCTGTTCCCAACTCAGGCTATAATACATTTATAGACGACAAATGGATGGTTCTACTTTACAAATGATATAATGCGACACATCACATTGGCAGCACAGCGGCGCAGCGGTTAGCGCTGCCGCCTCACAGCAAGAAGGTCCTGGGTTTGAACCCCGGGGTTGACCAACCTCGTGGGGGGGGGGTCATCCCAGGTCGTCCTCCGTGTGGAGTTTGCATGTTCTTCCCGTGTCCGCGGTGGGTTTCCCCCCACCATCAAGAAGACGTGCATGTTAGGGTCAATACTCCTGTCTGTGCCCCTGACCGGAGCACGGCAAGACGAAGTGGAGTTGGTCCCATGCTAGCTACACAGCTAGCATGGGTTAAACGCAGAGAGGAATTTCCCTACGGGGATCAATAAAGTATCTCAATAAACAAAGAAACCGTCGCATCCACCGTCGGGCCTTCAACTGGCTGCAGCTGCAGTTTTCTTTTCAAGGCCCACCGGACAATGAGCGGCAACCTGATATGTTAGCTTTCCACAAGCCCTTAGAAAGTGAAACTGTTCCTATGAACAAAACATCCCATGCAATTTACATCGCTTACTGAGAGACTCTTTCAGCATTAAGCACGACTCACCCGTTCTCACACAAACGGCAGATTTTTTCGATTCGTTTTTTTTTGCGAAACCTTCCACGGCCCGAGTAACCGCATATTTCACAGAGAAAGGCCTCTCGTTCGGCACGTAAAACTCCACTTATTACAGCTTATCTCACTCAACACGCGGCCCTCACAGTGTGCAAACAGTTGCGGGCGTAATTGTTAAAACACCCATCAGGACCCGGGGAGGAATATACGAGGGCCGCAGGTGAGTTCACGTCTTCTGAGCCGACGATGGAGTGGGAGGAAGAGGAAGAGGAAGGGCAGAAAGAGAAAAAAGCCTGTCTGTTCAGACTCGTGACCCCCCCCCCCCCGCCTTTGATTGACCGTGTTCTTTTCCGTGGCGGGACAACGGGAGAAGCTGTGAGGGGAGCGCGGCTCCATCTGAGCCTCCGTCACTGTGGCGTGTATAACATCTCGACATTCAGACCAACGGAAAAAAAAAACTGGTAATTTGCTAACACTGGAATGCTGTATGCGCTCCGCTGTATTACGGAGCAGATTAGATTATGTAAATGTGCAAATGGGACGGTAGAAATACATCACATGAACTTGAGAGTAGTATTCGTGCATTCTAAAAATAGATCACAGCGGTCCGACACAACTAGTGCTTTATCCGGTGAACTGGGAAACTACAGGCCGGCCGATGGTGGCAGACCATGTGCGTGGAAGAGCAAGAAACTGCCGCTGTGAGCAGGGTTCTTGCCAACAGTGTCCTTTGCTCGTGTGAAATATGAAGGAGAATAACGGAAGATGAAGGTACGTTATAGGGAACTGACACAGTCACTATTTTGGCCGTCAATGGCACATTTCAATGTGACGGAGTTCCAGTGAAACAAGCGTACCTTGTCCGGCTCAAAAATACCTACGAAAGGGAAAGAGACTTGCTACCTTCTGATGTGATTTCGTAGAGAATGTTTGAGCTCGGTGCCGGAGAGACGCCACAAGAATACACCTCTGCAAACGAGGCGGCATTCTACCAGTCGATTCAAAGAAGAAGGTGAATGTTCTTGGCCACTAACGCTGAAGAAATCTCGCTCCTGCATGAAGGAGAACATGACTCTCAATGCAGCCGCCAGCCATGCCACCCTGGGTCCACACAACACGCACCATCCGCTCCCATTCCCTGGCGGTCTTCAGGGTGCGCTGTTCCAGTAGCAACAGTGGATGCAACCAGGGCGGCCAGAGCGGTCTGACTACTTCATTAGGACATTGTCCATTTTCGCCCAATTGTTCTGGTCCACAACTGGTTCACAGACAAGCCGTGATACGCCGGTCTGTTTCTTTCACCCTGCTACCCGCTCCTAAGCCCCGGAGAGGATTTTTTTCGTTGCATGGTGGTGGAAGGCGGCGACTGAAATCCCTATGGCCGGGACAGGAAAACCTTTTGCAGGATTTACAGTAGGCTTGTGGGGTTATAGCTTTATATAGATGCCTGCCGGGGGTGGATTAGACATACCTGAGGGAAGCTCCCCCCATTGCAAACATTGTCTGTGATGTTGCTTAAAACCCCTGGCCTGACTCAGCCCAGAGGCAAGACGCTCAGGCAGAATAAATATGATCTTATTTTTCCTTTTACCAACAACACAGCTCTATTATATATATATTTTTCTTTTTTTTTTGGGGGGGGGGTGGTGGAATTATTTTTAATTTGTTTTTTACTTATGTTTGTCTTCTTTGTTCCAGACTTGCTTTGCTGGCAAATTGAGTTTACAGTAAATTCGGTGTATTGCGTATTGGGTTACAAGCGATACGATGTTGGAAAAAGCAAAATGTAAAAAGGCTGTTGAGCGTTTCATTGTCCTAGAAGTCTGAGGCTTGGCGAGAAAAGAGGGGGGGGGGGGAGGGGTTTACTTCTGAGTTCATACTTCTGGAAAAATGGGGTATAATTTGGAGACGGGCGTGTAAGCAAGTTTAATTTTTTATTTTTTTTATCTTCCAGATGTTGCCTATCGTTGCGTCCCTTGTAAATGACCTGCAACGGCTAGCACCGTGCCCTGAGTGCTGCCTCCCCTGCCCCGGTGTTTGGATCCTACCCGGAAGGTAGGTGTTATGCTGATAATCGGTCCGCCCTGTGAATTTTTGTTCCTCACTCGGCTGAACTGCCAGCGTCGCGGTAAGAGACGGAGGCACCGTCAGAGTAACAATCAGCTACCACCATGAGCTATCGTGTTATCATCCCCAGGGGAGGAAGCGCAACCTCAAACAGCATTTCTGTGTGCGGCGCAAAAAGAAAGCTGTTCCACCTATGTGGGTGCGCAAATTATATTTGGAGGGGGTGTGAACAGCATTCATCGGCAAGCGTCGTTGCTGGCTATTGCCAATTGAAAGGTGAACGATTTCTCAGCTCGCAACTCAAAAAGGGCGTATGCGACGGCTAAAAAAGAAAAGGGCGCAATCTTCCAACAATAGATATGCAGGCCTGCTCCAGACAAACCAAAAGTTGTGTTGTACAGCACCGAGCTGTTTAGGAGTTTATATTTAACTGGGGCAGACGGAGTGAATTCCAGCCCTCTCCCTTCTCTGTGGCTGGCTCGGGCCAGTATAACTGAGGCAGAGAAGGGTGCTGTGTGTCCTGCTGACCCACCCTGCAAATGAGAGGGTGCTGTTGCGCCGTGGCTACTCCTACGGTAATTACTATCGAGCAGCTGCAAACACATGAGGCTAAGGCGAGGGGCCCCGACCGTGCCGCCAGGCCAGGGGACAAGCCCTACAGTGTGGAGAGGCCAAAGGCAGCCCGCTTGGCCCCCCTCGGCCTCTGTGTTCACTCCCACGCCATGAGGCCCCCGCTGCAGTCCAGTGCTCCTGCTGCCTCATCAAGTTCTCCGGTTGAAATTGCAGGGTGGCAGGGGAATCGTGTCTGTAAATACCCCTCCGCTGACAAAAGAAATGTCACGGTCCCCGTTAAGAAGGCCGGCTCTCTGGGGGAAAAGGTTTGTCGGTTTGGATCTATGCACTCCATGACAGCTGCAGAGCACAGGTCCCAAACAGGACGCAAAACAGAGAAAAACATCTCATGGACTTGTAGGCAACTGAGCTTATCAGTTAATATGGAGGATTACGTGTTGCTTGACTCGTGTTTGAATCTACGTCTAAATAGATGTGCTGCTGAATAGAGTCCAACTGAGGATACGGCATTATGACTTACTTGCCTTGTTTTTACATACTCTGCAAAACACACTGTCGGTAAAGATAAAAAAATGTTCAAGAATATATATATATATACATATATATATATACACATATATACATATATACATATATATATATATGTGTGTGTGTGTGTGTATATGTATATATATACACACATACACACACACACACAAATATATATATACACATATATATATATATATATATATATATATATACAGGAATGTTTACTAGTTTTCCTTTAGGCCTGCTTATCTAATCCTACAGTCTGAATAGTTAAGAGCCTCTTTTTCCATACTTTGTATGTTTCCCTTTTTAGTTTTGCTCTTCTAAAGTATACGTGGAAACTATTACTGCGGTGGGAATTATGAATTATGCTATTTTGATTGAAAACACCCCGTGTCAACACACACTTCGAAATCGACATTTAAAAAAACTGACCTCGTATAAAAAAGGTCAGTCCTTTTTGAACACACTTAGATCAGAAGTATGAATTCCATTTGCCAAGTGTGTGACGAGAAGTCTGGTGCGTATGTGTGTGCGTGTGCGTGTGCGTGAGCGAGGGAGACGAGCTCTGACAATACTGACCTGCCTGTTCCTCTCATCCATGATCCTGGTGATCTGTATCTTCTTTCGCCCCATGGCTGCGTCCTGTCCCGTCTCTCTGACACCTCGACAATATCAGAAAAACAACTGAGCTTTTCTCCTTCACTCTCCTAGCACATTGTACAGCACTCTTTCTTCTCTCGCTCTCTCTCGCCTCTCTCCTTACAGATTGTTCGCTAAACACAATCTGTAAGGAGAGAGGGAGAGAGAGAGGGAGGGAGAGAGAGAGGGAGAGAGTTAACATAACACTCGCTGATGTCTCCTCAGGCACATCAAAGCTTTGGAGGGCTCTGTGTTCCGTTCTCAAGCACACCCAGAAAGTATGAGAGCCACATGATGTCTCCTTATCTCCCCAGCTGCACTTCCACTGCAGCTGGAGTCACTGGAAGAGGGCTTCACACTTGCAGGACAGCAGCTTAGAAAAGGGCCCACTGAGTCCAATACACACACTCGCATCGTACATAATTTCACGTGGAGGGAACGGTTGTGTGAAGATGCTGACGAGAGCTGCTGGGGGGAGGTGGGGGGGGGGGGGGAACAAGCCTAAAAAGATGATCTAGATAGCCATGAAAAAACGGATCGATCGATCGGAGCTGTGATACTCAACCATGCGCCGTAGAGAGCCGTTTATATGCGGGTTTTCTCTCGAACCCGACACGTAAAGAGACACGTGCAACTTCTTCTTCTTCTTTTCGGCTTGTTCCCCGTTTCCCAGGGGGCGCCACAGCAGATTCGACAGTTTCCATCGGTACCCTGTGAGGGCACAGCACCGATGGCGGTCTTATCAACCCGCATAGTGATCTGGCAAAATTTGACGTCGGATGCCCTTCCTGGCACAACCGCTAACCCTACGGACGGGGGGCCACAGGTAAAGCGCTGGATGCCGTCCCAGTATTCGTGGACTTGCGCCCGCCCACGCCTGTCGCCATGCAACTCCGGCGTTGGAGTTGCATGTGAAGACACATGCGACTCCAACACTGATTTAGAGGTTGTCACATCCCACGCTTCAGGCAGCCGGATGGTCGGACTTCCAAATCTTTTGACATCGCGTTTTGTAGCGCCAGATTCACGCGAGGCCCATTTTGGTTCGAGAGGCGGTCGTCTGAATTTCCGTAGAAAAATCAAGACGGACTTTTTGGTCTTTCATTTTTTTAAGACTGTTTAAAGTGTTGAAAAATGTGTAGAAGTGCTGCAATGTTCTAGACCACAAGATGTGATTTGACGTCCCTAAAGGTTTATAACCGAATGGTACCTACTACGCCAGATGATAATGACCGTAATACCGACCCGTCAAAAAGCGACGGATATCGACAAAATACTGACCTGCCATACCGTTGCTTTATGGATCACGTGGTGCCATCTTTGATATCACAGAATAATTTCGACAGTTGCGACAATTTGTTCTGAACCAAACTACAAGTCTGCAATACTCGAGGAGTTACAACATATTTTTTTCCAGGCTGCTTTGACTCATGCAACTAAGTGAAACTGTGAGGACAGTATGCAAAATTATTTAGCACCTGAAGTTAGAAAATTCGCCTCCGTCCTATTGCTTGAAGAGAGGGAAGCGGCATTATTTTGTCAACCGACACAACCCTGATCCCCGTTTTGCTCCCTAAGATGA